>NC_088234.1:37829933-38129933 GCF_036934945.1 Oncorhynchus masou masou
CACCAATTTGGACTATTTTGTGTATGTCTATTACACGAAATCCAAATAAAAATCCATTTAAATTACAGGTTGTAACGCAACAAAATAGGAAAAATGCCAAGGGGGATGAATTATTTTGAAAGGCACTGTATCCTCCCTTTACTTTCCCTATACCAGATTTCCCTCTAGAATTATGTCTGTGCTTAGCTCTATTGCGTTGACAAGCATGCCCATAACATGATGCAGCCACCACGCTTGAAAATATCAAGAGCGGTACTCCGTGATGTGTTATGTTTGAGGAAAATCTAACACAACACTCAAGGCAATTAAACTTTTAATTTTAAATTCATTTGTAAACATTTCTCAAAACACTAGGCCTATAGGCTATGCGTACACTGCATTGTATGCCTCGAGAAAATCTGAGCTAAAAAACAAAAAATAAAAAATAAGTATTTTAGGCTAGTGCGTTAAAACTACTAAAGCTTATGCGCACATTGTAATCAAAATTAAAATCTTAAATTGGCTCTTTTCAGACTGTCCTTTAGTGAGCCACAGCCAGGAACTAAACGTGTAAATATTTGCATGAACATAACAAGACTCAACAACTGAGACATAAACTGAACAAGTTCCACAGACATGTGACTAACAGAAATTGAATAATGTGTCACTGAACAAAGGAATGGGGGTCAAAATCAAAAGCAACAGTCGTATCTGGTGTGGCCACCAGCTGCATTAAGTACTGCAGGGCATCTCCTCCTCATGGACTGCACCAGATTTGCCAGTTCTTGCTGTTAGCTCACTCTTCCACCAAGCCACCTGCAAGTTCCTTGGAATTGCCCTAACCCTCACCCTCCGATCCAACAGGTCCCAGACGTGCTCAATAGGATTGAGATACGGGCTCTTCGCTGGCCATGGCAGAACACTGACATTCCTCTTGCAGGAAATCACGGACAGAACGAGCAGGATGGCTGGTGACATTGTCATGCTGGAGGGTCATGTCAGGATGAGCCTGCAGGAAGGGTACCAACATGAAGGAGGAGGATGTCTTCCCTGTAACGCATAGCATTGAGATTGCCTGCAATCACAACAAGCTCAGTCCGATGATGCTGTGACACACCGCCACAGACCATGACGGACCCTCCACCTCCAAATTGATCCCGCTCCAGAGTACAGGCCTCGGTGTAACGCTCATTCCTTCGACGATAAACGCGAATCTGACCATCATCCCTGGTTAGACAAAACCGCGACTCGTCAGTGAAGAACACTTTTTGCCAGTCCTGTCTGGTCCAGCAACGGTGGGTTTGTACCCATGGGCAACGTTGTTGCCAGTGATGTCTGGTGAGGGCCGGTCTTACAACAGGCCTACAAGCCCCCAGTCCGGCCTCTCTCAGCCTATTGTGGACAGTCTGAGCACTGATGGAGGGATTGTGCGTTCCTGGTTTAACTCGGGAGTTGTTGTTGCCATCCTGTACCTGTCAGGTGTGATGTTCGGAAGGACCGATCATGTGCAGGTGTTGTTACATGTGGTCTGCCACTGCGAGGATGATCAGCTGTCTGTCCTGTCTCCCTGTAGCGCTGTGTTAGACGTCTCACAGTACGGACATTGCAATGTATTGCCCTGGGCACATCTGCAGTCCTCATGCCTCCTTGCAGCATGCCTAAGGCACGTTCACGCAGATGAGCAGGGACCCTGGGCATCTTTCTTTTGGTGTTTTTCAGAGTAAGTAGAAAGGCCTCTTTAATGTCCTAAGTTCTCATAACTGTGACCTTAATTGTCTACTGTCTGTAAACTGTTAATGTCTTAGCGACCGTTCCATAGGTGCATGTTCACTAATTGTTTACGGTTCATTGAACAAACATGGGAAACAGTGTTTAAACCCTTTACAATGAAGATCTGTGAAGTTATTTGGATTTTTACGAATTTACTTTGAAAGACAGGGTCGTTTTTTGCTGAGTTTAGTTCTTTACGATGGCGAGTAGTGGAGGACTCGCCATCATCGTTTAAAATCTACAGTTTGGGAACATTTTGGTTTCCCAGTAAATTACAACAGCGATAGACAGAGAGAGTACTACTCAGAGAATAGCCTATGCAGCTGCCAACACCTCAAACATGTTGACACATTTACAGCAATGTCACCCCAGTATTCCTACCACCAGAACAAAGACACACACAAAAAAAAAAAACTGTCTACCCTCAATTCAAGCAGCCCTTCGGAGCTTAAATAAACAAAAATTAACTGCAGTAACTGTTGGCATTTCATTTTCCTCCTGTACTGAAACGTGACACCAAAATGTACCGAACCGTGGTTTGGTGAACTGTTACACCCCTACTAGTGACTGCTGTTGCCTAGGGTCGGGTTTACAAAACTAGTTTGGTGACTAATAAATACAACCCTGGTCCTTACGGTGAAGAGCAGCATCAGAACTCACCTTGGTCTCCCCAAGACTCTCTGACTCAGACACCTGGTAGGTAAGGTCTGTCTCCTCGAAGCCTGTGGCGCTCATACGCTGGTCAGTGGAGGGATCGTTGCGGGGGGGCGAGTCTGGAGAATTGAGGCACGTCTGGATGAGGGCCTTGCCCGTCTCGCTGGTGATCATGGGCTGGAGCTTCCGCGTGGCAAACGTGTAGACATGGCCCGTCTCGCTGGCCACCAGTAGCAGGACCTGGGTTCCTGTCAACGTGGAAAGCTCATAGGCCTGCCATGGGGGGAGGGAGATGACAATGTCAACATGCATATCAGCATTAGAATCAGCATGAGCATCATCAGTCTTGGAGGAATGTGCCTAAATAAACAGGGTAAGCTGACATTCCACCACATTCTTAACTACACTGAACAAAAATATAAAACGCAACATGTACAGTGTTGGTCCTATGTTTCATGAGCAGAAATAAAAAATATCCCAGGAAAGTTTCATATGTACATAAAGCTTATTTCTCTCAAATTTTGTCCACAAATTTGTTTACAGCCCTATTAGTTTTAGAATTTCTCCATTGCCAAGAAAATCCATCCCCTGATAGGTTTTGCATATCAAGAAGCTGATTTTTGTCACACAACACAATGCCACAGATGTCTCAAGTTTTGAGGGGGTGTGCAATTGGCATACTGACTGCAGGAGTGTCCACCAGAGCTATGCCAGAAAATGTTATGTTAATTTCTCTACAATAAGCTGCCAACAGTTTCAGAGAATTTGGCAGTACATCCACGCCATCCGGCTTCTTCACCTGCAGGATCGTCTGAGGGGGGTTTGGGGTGGGGGTGCTGAGGAGTATTTCCATCTGTAATACTGCCCATTTGTGGGGAAGAATGAATTCTGGTCGGCTGGGCCTGGCTCCCCAATGGGTGGGCCTGGCTGCTAAGTGGGTGGGCCTATGCCCTCCCAGGCCCAGCCATGGCTGCACCTCTGCCCAGTCATGTGAAATCCATAGCTTAGGGCCTAATTAATTTTTCAATTGACTGATTTCCTTATATGAACTGTAACTCAGTAAAATCTTTGAAAGCGTTGCGTTTATATATTTTGGTTCAGTATAAAACAAACTGTTTAAAACTGTTTAAAACAACAAACTGTTTAAAACAACTCAAATCAAACCTACAGATAACGGGTTAAAACTGCAGCCAACAAGCCAAGAAACACACTCCAAGTCTAAAAATACCTCTGTGGTGAAGTCTGACGTATAGCACAAATGTAGCTAAAATAACATGAGATAAGCCTCCAAGAATAACATCGGTGATAAAGTGATACTGAATTCGTTCCTTGCGACAGGGGGTCTTGGTTGTAAGGGAGAGAAAGGGAACTGGTAGAGGTAATAACCATATAGGTCTTAAAAGGAGGACAAGATCAATGGCTCCTCTCACAGGCAGAGGTGGCGGTGAAACATGAGAGCGTGAGCTCTCCCACCTTGTCATTCATTACACCAGACACTCACAAAACACACCGTCAGTAGTGTAGTGACCCACAAATAATGCAAAGATCTTGCATCAGAAATTAAACCCACACCATGCGCTATTCTCTCACACATACTTATTGTTGCACTTGGAGTGAACCTTGTGCACTCACTGAGAGAGCCATTTGATTTACGTCAGTCATCGGTAATGTCCAGGATGCTTCTGGCGGACAGGGAGGGAGAGTAGACACTACCATTACCTTAGTGAATACAATTTAAACATTGGCTGATGAATGATTTCATTGCTAGCCGCCGGGCATCATTCTGGCAGACGTGCAGAGTAAGGAGGACTAGAGGATGGCTGTCAAACACCTACATCAAATAGCCTATGCGAAATCATAGGGTCTATATACTGTTATTAAACTATAGTGCTGTTACTGCAAGAGCAATCTCTATCGAAACAGAACTAAACGCATCAGAGCTTCTTTAAGTTAAATTCTCCTTCAAGGAACTTTCAGACGTCACAAGGTTTGGAAGTGTGGCAACGCATTCATTTGTCCATTATTGGCCTCAATCATCTCATTTGTAGATATAATGTACTCCATTCAGTTAATGTAGCAATTGGACAATGCTGAAGCTACTAATCTAATCAACTTTTGGCTGTAGTGAAATGCAACCCCACATGAAAAGGTAGAGGGGCAGAGATGGGTGTGAGCAACTTCCGACACTGTGTCCATCACACTTGCCAGTCCAGCGGTGCATGCTTCACCTCCAGAGCTGCGGTGTCAAATGAACAAATAAAAGCAAAGACAGCAAGCCTCTGGATATGTTTTCATGCTCTGAAGAGCAGCGAAGACGAGACCTGTAGTTGCTTCAGTGGGTTCTGCAGAAGCATTCTTAGAAATGGAGCGAGCATGCAGCTCTCAGAAACACTTCCAAAGGATTTCACCATCATTTAAACATGTCAATAATCTCAATGACATAGATGATTTCATGTACAAAGAACTGTGTGGCAAGCTTGTCTCAGCCATCCCACGTCTACAGTATGTGTGGGTCAGGCTGCGTCAGGGTGGCTTGGTCAATACCCAAATGCACAGCTTGATAACTACAATTTTTTGAAAATGAGAGAGGAGACGTTTGTTCATTCCTATTTGTATCCTTTCACTAGCTTGTTTGCTTTGGGTCTCCTGGTTGTTGCAATCCCTGACCCTTGAAGTCAGTGTGTGATTATTTTGGCTGTGTGTCTGGGAACGAGGTTGCACACACACAGATATGTATAGTACCCTATGTGTATGTGCATATTGTGTATGCTGTCTGTCTGTAAGTAAGTGAGAGACCCAACAACATGCCTCAGGACAGCCTAGAGTGCAGACACCAGAAGAGGCAATCCACCCAGCCAAGGTATTCATGAAAGCTCCCTTTCTGGCCTTACATGTAAAGCTATGGGGCATGTGTAACCATTGAAGACTACAAATGGCCTGCTTCAAAAACAGAGCAATGCATAGCTCACACATCCTAACAGTCATACAGATCTTTCTACTGTATGAAAACAGTGTGCATCTATCGATTAAACCTTAGGGGCAGTAGTGAAATCTTGGACATGGAGAACTCAACTTGCTCGAGTGTGTGCAGGCTTGAAAGTCCATTTGAATGAACCTGGAGATCATTTTCAGAACCAGTCAGATTGCGGATCTAGCAGGCCATCAGGCAAAAGATCGCAAAGTTCAAGGGGGCCGAATACTTTCGCAAGGCACTGTATTCATACCCCTTGAATTATTCCACATTTTGTTGTGTTACACCCCAAATTCAAAGAAGTATTGAATATCTAATCCATCTACACACACACACACACAATACCCCATAATGACAGTGAAAACTTTTTTTTTTATGTGCGCAAATGTATTGAAAATTGACATAAATTGACATAAGTACTCGCACCCCTTTGCTAGGACACAACAAATTGAGCTCAGGTGCTTCCAATTTCCTTTTATCCTCCTTGAGATGTCACTACAACATGGGAGTCCACCTGTGACCAATTCAACTGTTTGGACATGATTTAGGAAGAAAAACACCTGTCTGTATAAGGCCCCACAGTTGAAAGTGCATGTCAGAGCAGAAACTATACCATGAAGTCCAAGAAGCTGTCCGTATATCTCAGAGATTGTGATGAGGCATACAGTACCAGTCAAAAATTTGACTTAAATTTTCATTCAAGGGTTTCTTTATTTTTACTATTATCTACCTTATAGAATAATAGTGAAGACTACAAAACTATGAAATTACACGTATGGCAGTACCCCCCAAAAAAGTGTTAAACAAATCCAAATATATTTTATATTCTTCAAAGTAGCCACCTTTTGCCTTGATGACAGCTTTGCACACTCTTGGCATTCTCTCAACGAGCTTCACCTGGAATGCTTTTACAACAGTATTGAAGGAGTTCCCTCATATGCTGAGCACTTGCTGGCTGCTTTTCATTCACTCTGCGGTCCGACTCATCCCATGCTGTGGTAGCATTTATTTTGGCTGCAATTTAAGGCTGGTAACTCTAATGAACTTATTCTCTGCAGCAGAGGTAACTCTGGGTCATCCTTTCCTGTGGCCAGTTTCATCATAGCGATTGATGGTTTTTGCATCTGCACTTGAAGAAACTTTAAAGGTTCCTGACTGGACCTTTACGTAATAATGGACTGTCGTTTCTCTTTGCTTATTTGAGCTGTTCTTGCCATAATATGGACTTGGTCTTTTACCAAATAGGGCTATCTTCTGTATACCACCCCTACCCTGTCACAACACAACTGATTGGCTCAAACGCATTAAGAACTTTTGACAAGGCACACCTGTTAATTGAAATACATTCCAGGTATCTACCTCATGAAGCTGGTTGACAGAATGGCAAGCGTGTGCAAAGCTGTCATCAAGGCAAAGGGTGGCTACTTTGAAGAATATAAAATATATTTGGATTTGTTTAACACTTTTGGATACTACATGATTCCATGTGTTATTTCATAGTTTTGATGTCTTCACTATTATTCTACAATATAGAAAATCGTAAAAATAAAGAAAAACCCTGCAATGAGAAGGTGTGTCAAAACTTCTGACTGGTATGGTTTATCTGGGGAAGGGTATAAAACAATTTTTAGAGAGTTGAAAGTTTCCAAGAGCACAGTGGTATCCATCAGTGGGAAATTGAAAAACATTTGGAACTAACCAGACTATGCCTACAGCTGGCCGTCTGACCAAACTGGGCAAGAAGGACCTTGGTCAGGGAGGTGACCAAGAACCCAAATGCAACTCTGACAGTTCCTTGGCTGAGATGGGAGAAACTGCCAGAAGGACAACAGTCTCTACAGCAAATCAAATTCTATTAGTGTAGACCTTACCATGAAACGCTTATTTACAAGCCCTTATCCAACAATGCAGTTAAGAAAAAATATTTACAAAATAAACTAAAAATAACATAAAAGAGCAACAAGAAAATAACAATAACAAGGTTATATACATGGGGTACCAGTACTGAGGCAATGTGCGGGGGAGGCAAAGGTTAGTCGAGGTAATTGACGTAATGTAAAGTACCAGTCAAAAGTTGACACACCTTACCATTTTCTACATTGTAAAATAGAGACGACATCAAAACTAAGAAATAACACATACAGTGGGGCAAAAAAGTATTTAGTCAGCCACCAATTGTGCAAGTTCTCCCACTTAAAAAGATGAGAGGCCTGTAATTTTAATCATAGGTACACTTCAACTATGACAGACAAAATGAGAAGAAAAAAAAATCCAGAAAAATCACATTGTAGGATTTTTAATGAATGTATTTGCAAATTATGGTGGAAAATAAGTATTTGGTCAATAACAAAAGTTTCTCAATACTTTGTCATATACCCTTTGTTGGCAATGACTGAGGTCAAACGTTTTCTGTAAGTCTTCAAAGTTTTCACACACTGTTGCTGGTATATTGGCCCATTCCTCCATGCAGATCTCATCTTGAGCAGTGATGTTTTGGGGCGGTTGCTGGGCAACACGGACTTTCAACTCCCTCCAAAGATTTTCTATGAGGTTGAGATCTGGATACTGGCTAGGCCACTCCAGGACCTTGAAATGCTTCTTACGAGCCACTCCTTCGTTGCCCGGCGGTGTGTTTGGGATCATTGTCATGCTGAAAGACCCAGCCACGTTTCATCTTCAATGCCATTGCTGATGGAAGGAGGTTTTCACTCAAAATCTAACGATACATGGCCCCATTCATTCTTTCCTTTACACGGATCAGTCGTCCTGGTCCTTTGCAGAAAAACAGCCCCAAAGTATGATGTTTCCACCCCCATGCTTCACAGTAGGTATGGTGTTCTTTGGATGCAACTCAGTATTATTTGTCCTCCAAACACAACAAGTTGAGTTTTTACCAAAAAGTTATATTTTGTTTTCATCAGACCATATGACATTCTCCCAATCTTCTTCTGGATCATCCAAATGCTCTCTAGCAAACTTCAGACGGGCCTGGACTGGCTTAAGCAGGGGGACACGTCTGGCACTGCAGGATTTGAGTCCCTGGCGGCGTAGTGTGTTACTGGTGGTAGGCTTTGTTACTTTGGTCCCAGCTCTCTGCAGGTCATTCACTGGGTCCCCCCGTGTGGTTCTGGGAATTTTGCTCACCGTTCTTGTGATCATTTTGACCCCACGGGGTGAGATCTTGCGTGGAACCCCAGATCGAGGGAGATTATCAGTGGTCTTGTATGTCTTCCATTTCCTAATAATTGCTCCCACAGTTGATTTCTTCAAACCAAGCTGCTTACCTACTGCAGATTCAGTCTTCACAGCCTGGTGCAGGTCTACAATTTTGTTTCTGGTGTCCTTTGACAGCTCTTTGGTCTTGGCCATAGTGGGGTTTGGAGTGTGACTGTTTGACGTTGTGGACAGGTGTCTTTTATACTGATAACAAGTTCAAACAGGTGCCATTAATACAGGTAACGAGTGGACGACAGAGGAGCCTCTTAAAGAAGAAGTTACAATTCATAAAAAAATCCTACAGTGTACCTATGATGAAAATTACAGGCCTTTCATCTTTTTAAGTGGGAGAACTTGCACAATTGGTGGCTGACTAAATACTTTTTTGCCCCACTGTATGGAATAATGTAGAAAACCTAAATATATGTTTTATATTTGAGATTCTTCAAAGTAGCGACACTTTGCCTTGATGACGGCTTTGCACACTTTTGGCATTCTCTCAACCAATTAACAGGTGTGCCTTGTTAAAAATGTATTTGTGGAATTTATTCCCTTCTTAATGTGTTTGAGCCAATCAGTTGTGTTGTGACAAGGTAGGGCTTGTATACAGAAGATAGCCCTATTTGTTAAAAGACCAAGTCCATATTATGGCAAGAACAGCTCAAATAAGCGAAGACAAACAACAGTCCATCATTACTTTAAGGCATGAAGGTCAGTCAATGCAGAAAATGTCAAGAATTTTTAAAGTTTCTTCAAGTGCAGTCGCAAAAACCATCCAGCGCTATGATGAAATAAGCTCTCGTGAGGACCGCCACAGGAAAGGAAGACGCAGAGTTACCTCTGCTGCAGAGGATAAGTTCAGTAGTTACCAGCCTCAGAAAATCCAGTCCAAATAAATGCTTCACAGAGTTCACGTAACAGACATCTCAACATCAACTGTTCAGAGGAGACTGTGTGAATCAGGTCTTCATGGTCAAATTGCTGCAAAGAAACTACTACTAAAGGACACCACTAATAAGAAGAGACTTGCTTGTGCCAAGAAACACAAGCAATGGACATTAGACCAGTGGAAATCTGTCCTTTGGTCTGATGAGTTTAAATTTTAGATTTTTGTTCCTCTTTCTCTTGGAGGACCTGAGCCCTAGGACCATGCCTCAGGACTACCTGGCATGATGACTCCTTGCCGTCCCCAGTCCACCTGGCCGTGCTGCTGCTCCAATTTCAACAGTTCTGCCTGCAGCTATGGAATCCTGACCTGTTCACCGGACGTGCTACCCGTCCCAGACTTGCTGTTTTCAACTCTCTAGAGACAGCAGGAGTGGTAGAGATACTCTCAATGATCGGCTATGAAAAGCCAACTGACATTCACCCCTGAGGTGCTGACTTGCTGTACCCTCGACTACTGTGATATTTATTATTTGACCATGCTGGTCATTTATGAACATTTGAACAGCTTGGCCATGTTCTGTTATAATCTCCACCAGGCACAGCCAGAAGAGGACTGGCCACCCCTCATAGCCTGGTTCCTCTCTAGGTTTCTTCCTAGGTTTTGGCCTTTCAATGGAGTTTTTCCTAGCCACCGTGCTTCTACACCTGCATTGCTTGCTGTTTGGGGTTTTAGGCTGTGTTTCTGTACAGCACTTTGAGATATCAGCTGATGTACGAAGGGCTATATAAATACATTTGATTTGTAGTAGGATTCAATCTTAGTCCTGTATTACGGTTTTGCCTATTTGATGGTTTGTCTGAGGGCATAGCGGGATTTATCAAAAGCGTCCGGGTTAGAGTCCTGCTCATTGAAAGAGGCAGCTCTACCCTTTTGCTCAGTGTGGATGTTGCCTGTAATCCATGGCTTCTGGTTGGGGTATGTACCGTTGAAGTTGGAAGTTAACATACACTTAGGTTGGAGTCATTAAAACTCTTTTTTTTCAACCATTCCACAAATTGCTTGTTAATCAAACTATAGTTTTGGCAAGTTGGTTAGGAAATCTACTTTGTGCAATTCCAGTGGTCAGAAGTTGACTGTGTATTTAAACAGCTTGGAAAAATCCTTTAGAAGCTTCTGATAGGCTAATTGACATCATTTGAGTCAATTGGAGGTGTTTACCTGTGGATGTATTTCAAGGCCTACGTCCAAACTCAGTGCCACTTTGCTTGACATCTTGGGAAAATAAAAATAAATCAGCCAAGAACTCAGAAAATAAAATTGTAGACCTCCACAAGTCTGGTTCATCCTTGGGAGCAATTTCCAAACGGTACCAAGTTAATCTGTATAAACAATAGTACGCAAGTATAAACACCATGGGACCACGCAGCAGTCATACCGCTCAGGAAGGAGATGCGTTCCGTCTCCTAGAGATTAACGTACCTTGGTGCGAAAAGTGCAAATCAATCCCAGAACAACAGCAAAGGACCTTGTGAAGATGCTGGAGGAAACAGGGACAAAAGTATCAATATCCACAGTAAAATGAGTCCTATATTGACAAAACCTGAAAGGCCGCTCAGCAAGGAAGAAGCCTCTGCTCCAAAACCACCATAAAAAAAGCCAAACTACGGTTTGCAACTGCACATGGCGGCAAAGATCGTACTTTTTGGAGAAATGTCTTCTGGTCTGATTAAATAAAAATAGAACTGTTTGGCTATAATGACCATCGTTATGTTTGGAGGAAAAAGGAAGCTTGCAAGCCAAAGAAAGCCATCCCAACAGTGAAGCACAGGGGTGGCAGCATCATGTTGTGGGGGTGCTTTGCTGCAGGAGGGATTGGTGCACTTCACAAAATACATGGCATCATGGGGAACGAAAATTATGTGATATATTGAAGCAACATCTCAAGACATCTCAAGACTTAAAACTTAGTCGCAAATGGGTCTTCCAAGTGGACAATGACCCCAAGCTTACTTCCAAAGTTGTGGCTAAATGGTTTAAGAACAAAGTCAAGGTATTGGAGTGGCCATCACAAAGCCCTGACCTCAATCCTATAGAACATTTGTGGGCAGAACTGAAAACGTGTGCACGAGCAAAGAGGCCAACAAACCTGACTCAGTTACACCAGCTCTGTCAGGAGCTGGTGTAACCAACCTATTGTGGGAAGCTTGTGGAAGGCTTCCCGAAACGTTTGACCCAAGTTAAACAATTTAAAAGGCAATACTACCAAATACTAATGGAGTGTATGCAAACATCTGTCCCACTGGGAATGTGATGAAAGAAATAAAAGCTGAAATAAATAATTATCTGCTATTATTCTGACATTTCACATTCTTAAAATAAAGTGGTGATCCTAACTGACCTAAGACAGGGAATTTTTACTCTGATTAAATGTCAGGACTTGTGAAAAACTGAGTTAATGTATTTGGCTAAGGTGTATGTAAACCTCCAACTTCAACTCTACGTACAGTCACTGCTGGGACAACACCATCGATGCACTTATTGATGAAGCTGGTGACTGATGTGGTATACTCCTGAATGCCATGGGAGGAGTCCCGGAACATATAGTGCATTCGGAAAGTATTCAGACCCCTTCTCTTTTCCACATTTCATTACTTTACAACCTTATTCTAAAATTGATTAAATAAATGTTTTTAACCAATCTACACAAACACTCCATAATGACAAAGAGGAAACTGTTTTTTAGAAATGTTAGCATGAGACACAAAATTGAGCTCAGGTGCATCCTGTTTCAATTGATCATCCTTGAGATGTTTCTACAACTTGGAGTCCACCTGTGGTAAATCCAATTGTTTTGACATGATTTGGAAAGGCACACGCTTGTCTACATAAAGGTCCCATAGTTGACAGTGCATGTCAGATCAAAAACCAAGCCATGAGGTCTAAGAAATTGTCTCTGGAGCACAGAGACAGGATTATGTCGAGGCACAGACCTGTGGAAGGGTAACAAAACATTTATGTAGCATTGAAGGTCCCCAAGAAGACAGTGGCCTCCATCATCATTCTTAAATGGAAGAAGTTTAGAACTTCCAAGACACTTCCTAGAGCTGACCGCCCGGCCAAACTGAGCAATCGGGGGAGGACATTGGTCAGGGAGGTGACCAAGAACCCGATGGTCACTCTGTCTGACAGAGCTCCAGAGTTCCTCTGTGGAGATGGGAGAACTTTCCAGATGGACAACCATCTCTGCAGCACTCCACCAATCACACCTCTATGGTAGAGTGGTCAGATGGAAGCCACTCGTCAGTAAAAAAGGCACATGACAGCCCGCTTGGAGTTTGTCAAAAGCAACCTAAAATGACTCAGACCATGAGAAACCAGGCTGGGGGGGGGGTGTATCAGGCCCAGAAGGTAGGATATGCATAGTAATAGTAGATTTGGATAGAAATCACTCTGATGTTTCTAAAACTGTTTGAATGATGTCTGTGAGTATAACAGAACTTATTTGGCAGGCGAAACCCCGAGGACAAACCATCCAGGAAAAAAATAAATCTGAGTTCACTCTCTTCAATGGGATTCTAGATTTAAGCCACTTGCATGCAGTTCATGCAGTTCAGGATCCAGTTTACAGGTAACTTATTAGACACTTTGTAGTCATGTTGCACGAGTTGGAATCTGTGTATTTTCAGAAACAAACGCACCAAATAAATGGACATTTTGGGGATATAACGACGGAATTAATCAAACAAAAGGGCCATTTGTGATGTTTAATGGATATATTGGAGTGCCAACAGAAGAAGATATTCAAAGGTAAGGCATGAATTATATGTTATTTCTGACTTTTGTGTTGTGCCTGGCGGGCTGAATTCTGATTTTCATGTGTATGTTTGATGGTTTGCTTTCGCCATAAAGCCTTTTTGAAATCTGACACTATGGCTGGATAAAAAAGAAGTTAATCTTTAAACCGGTGAGAAACACTTGTATGATTTATTATTATGAGCGTTTTTGATTTGGTGCACTGCTATTTCACTGGGTGTTGTCAAATCAATCCCTTTACGGGGATTGGCGCACGAAGGGATCACTAAGAAGTTAAACCAAGATTGAACTCTTTGGCCTGAATGCCAAGTGTCACGTCTGGAGGAAACCTGGCACCATCGCTACGGTGAAGCATGGTGGTGGCAGCATTATGACGTGGGAATGTTTTTCAACGGCAGGGACTGGGAGACTAGTCAGGGTTGAGGGAAAGATGAACAGAGAAAAGTACAGAGAGATCCTTGATGAATACCTGAGCGCTCTGGAGCAGGTTTTCAGACTGGGGGCGAAGGTTCGCCTTCCAACAAGACAACGACCCTAATCACACAGCCAAGACAACGCAGGACAAGTCTCTGAATGTCCTTGCGTGGCCAAGCAAGAGCTCTGACTTTAACACGATCGAACATCACTGGAGAGACCTGAAAATAGCTGTGCAGTGACGCTCCCCATCAAATCTGACATAGCTTGAGAAGATCTGCAGAGAAGAATGAGGGAAGTCCCCAAATACAGGTGTGCCAAACTTGTAGTGTCTTACCCAAGAAGACACAAGGCTGTAATCGCTGCCAAAGGGTGCTTCAACAAAGTACTAAGTAAAGGTTCTGAATACTTTTGTAAATGTCATATTTCAGTTTTTTGCTGTCATTATGGGGTGTGTGTATAGATTGCTGAGGGGGAAAAAATAATACATTTTAGAATAAGGCCGTGGAAAAAGTAAATGTGTCTAAATACTTTCCCAATGCACTGTATTCCAGTCTGTGCTAGCAAAACTGTCCTGTAGCTTAGCATCTGCTTCAGCTGACCACTTCCGTATTGAGCGAGTCACTGGTACTTCCTGCTTTAGTTTTTGCTTGTAAGCAGGAATCAGATTTGCCAAATGGAGGACGAGAGAGCTTTGTATGCGTCTCTGTGTGTAGTAAAGGTGGTCTAGAGTTTGTTTTCCCTCTGGTTGCACATGTAACATGCTGGTAGAAATTAGTTAAAACAGATTTAAGTTTCCCTGCATTTAATTCCCTGGCCACTAGGAGCGTCGCCTCTGGGTGAGCATTTTCTTGTTTGCTTATGGCTTTATACAGCTTGTTGAGTGCGGTTTTAGTGCCAGCATCGGTTTGTGGTGGTAAAAAGACAGATACGAAAAATATAGATCAACTCTCTTGGTAAATGGTGTGGTCTACAGCTTATCATGAGATACTCTTCCTCAGGCAAGACATCTTTAATATATTAGATTTCGTACACCAGCTGTTATTAAAAACAGTCACAGACCGCCACCCCTTGTCTTACAGGAAACAGCTGTTCCGTCTTGCCGATGCACAGAAAAAAAACAGCCAACTGTATATAATCCATGTCGTCGTTCAGCCACAACTGAACATAAGATATTACAGTTAATGTACTGTTGGTAGGACAGTCTTGAACAGTGCTCATCCAGTTTATTCTCCAATGATTGCACATTGGCCAATAGGACGGGTGGTAGAGGTGGGTTATCCACTTGCCGACGAATTCTAAAATGGGCACCCGGACCCGCGTCCCCTGTATCGGTATCTTTTCTTCATGCGAATGACGGGGATTTGGGCCTGTCCATATCTGGAGTAAATCCTTAGAGTCCCAACACGTTAAAAAAATATTCTTCTAGTTTGAGGTGAGTAAACGCCGTTTTGATATCCAGAAGCCGTTGTTGGTCATAAGAGATGGTGGCAGAAACATTATGCACGAAATAAGTTAAACAACGTAGGGGACACACACACACAAAATAGCGCAATTGGTTAGGAGCCGGTATAACGTCAGCCATCTCCTCCGACACCATTCTCTGGGGCGGCAGGGTAGCCTAGTGGTTAGAGTGTTGGACTAGTAACCGGAAGGTTGCAAGTTCAAACCCCAGAGCTGACAAGGTACAAATTTGTTGTTCTGCCCCTGAACAGGCTGTTAACCCACCTTTCCTGAAAATAAGAATTTGTTCATAACTGACTTGCCTAGTTGAATAAAGGTAAAAATGTACTTCACCAATCTGGGCTTTATGAGAGAGCGGCCAGATGGGAGCCACATGACAGAACACTTGGAGTTTGCTAAAAGGCATGTGAAAGTCTGATCATAAGGCAAATGGTTCTGTGACACAAATGTAGCTATTTGGCTTGAATGCAAAGCGCTATGTCTGGAGAAAACCATCCCTACCGTGGTGGTGGCAGCATCATGCTATAACAAACATACATAATATACGAACACAATACTCAATCTAAATAATATTGATTTAAAACAATTTAAATTGTTTTAAATAATGTTTAAATGTATATATAAAAAGGTTTCTAGTTTGCTCAGTTAATTTATTCCATTTCTGTATTGCTCTAATCCAAATGGTATTTTGCCTATTTCTCTTTTCTGTCTGGATAACGCATAGATGGTGGACAATCTATTCCTAGTATTTACAGAATGTCTGTCTCTTACCAACTGAATACCGTTGTGAATAGAACTTGGCCGTTTCAAATGATGTATATTACGAAGAAAAAAAAAATTATCCTGTCGATTGATGACCAACCAACAACACTGCGCATGACTGCAACAGAAGAACCAGATCTCCACCTTAAAACATACCTAGCAGCTTTGTTCGGTGCATTCTGCAGCCTCCTAACTTCACTTAATGATGCATTTCCCCAGACAGACCACAGAACAGTAGTTCACCTGACTCTCAATTAATGCTTGTGTTATTTGCTGAAGAATTTTTCCTGGTAAATAGTTAGCTACCCTTCTGATTATGCCTGCTGATATATAGATGTATATATATATATATGAGACGACCATGATAAGCAGTTGTCTAGCTGCACTCCCAATAGTTTGGTTTCTGCCACTTCTTCAATTTGTACTCCTCCCATACTTAATTGTATCCCATGCTGTTTTGGTATTTTCCTAGTTGAACAGACCAACATAACTTTGGTTTTCTTTATGTTTAAAACAAGTTTGTTTTTGGCAAACCCACACCCTTATATTCTCCAAAGCTCCTTGTAAAGCTAACTGATAGTCTTGCTGCATAAATTGTAGTATCATCTGCAAATATAGTAGCTTGAGTTTCAGCTAAGGCATAGGGAAGATCGTTGGTATATAATAAATAAAGAAGTGAATCAAAGCAGCTGCCCTGCGGTATTCCACAGTTTAACACGAGGGGAAGAAAATGAACCATTGATATAGTTGGACTGTTTCCTGTCAGTTAGATAGGACTGTACCCAATTCAATGCTACCTCCTTAAAACTATAATGCATTCATATTATCAAAATGATTTCATGATCCACTGAATCAAATGCTGCACTGAAATCTAAAAATAGTACACCCACAAACTTGCCATTATCCATAGCATTGAGCCACTGATCAGTCATGTCAACCAATGCAGTGGTAGTGGAATGCTTTTTACGATAAGCATGCTGATTGGCTGTAATCAGATCATTATTTTCCATTTACTCCCATATTTGTCTACTCACAATACCCTCCAATATCTTACTGAGTGTAGGGAGTAGACTAATTGGTTGACTATTGGCAGGAGTAATGGGTTCTTTGCTGTCTTTCGGATTCGCATGCTTCCATACATTTGCAAACATCCACTTTTCCAGTGACCAATTAAATATGTATTTTAGTGGAACTCCAATCTGGGAAACAGCACAGCGAAGCAAAAAATTGATCATCAATCTATTGGACAATAGCTTGCCTGGAAGAATGTATGGAGGGAACAATGAATGGAACCAAATTCAGGCAAATCCTTGATGAGAACCTGCTTCAGAATGCAAACAACCTTAGACTGGGGTGAAGATTTATATTCCAACAGGACAATGACCCCAAGCACATAGCCAAAGCAACACTGGAATGGTTTCGGAACAAGAATGTGAAAATCCTTGAGTGGCCCAGCCAAAGCCCAGACTTGAATCCGATTAAATCTGTGGAAAGACTTGAAGATTGCTCTTCACCACCGCTCTCCATCTAACTTAACAGAGCTTGAGAAAATCTGCAGGGTAGAATGGGAGAAAATCCCCAAAGCCAGGATGTGCAAAGCTGATACAGACATACCCAAGATGATTGCCGCCAAAGGTGCTTCAACAAAGTATTGAATCAGGGGTGTGAATACTTATGTAAATTAGACAGTTCTGTACTTCAATTTTCATAAAATGTGCAACACTTTCTAAAAACATGTTTTCACTTTGTCATTATGGGGTATTGTGTATAGATGGGTGAGAGAAATCATTTGAATCCATTTTGAATTCAGGCTGTAACAACAAAACGTGGAAGAAGTCAAAGGGTATGAGTCATTTCTGAAGGCACTGTAAATCCTGTCACACTTTGTCATAACCCGACTCAAGGCACAGAACAATCATGCAGCCCACTGTACAATACAGAAACCTCAGTTTCCACGACAACAAAGGAGGATGCCAAAGGGAAGAAAGCACAAGCAAAGCAGGGACTTGCTCATCAGTCAGATGAGATCAAACAATGCAGTGGTATCACAATTATTTTGGTGAAACAATCCAAAAAGAATGTTGGTCTGCATTGCAGCAGTTCTCCAACTTATCTTTTATGAGAGAGATAAGATGCCTCTTGGCTCGACAAAGAGCTGATCTGCTTCAGACATACGGTAATGTCTGAATTGAAACATAATGAGTGATCTTGGATCCGATGGTACAGGGAATAGTGAGTAGCCTACATTCCATGTGCATGCTTGGATACTAGAGCCTTCATGGTACGTAGTATACCTGATGACGGATTATGAATCCACTGAATCAGTGACTTGTCCAGAACATTTTGATTGGGATGGCCAAGGTGGGGCACAGATAGGGTTGAATATTTAACAGCTACTTCACAAAATGTTCCATTCCATTCCCTGGTTAACCCGGTATTTCCCACCAAAACTGGAAGTGTCATTCAAAAGCATTATATAAATCATATAAATAGGCCTATGTCTGGATTAGATTAGAGGTTTGATTGAAAATACAGGCCTGATGCTACCTGAACCATACATTAAACACATTTTATGGGCCCTACATTAAAGATATTTAATGATCCTAAGCCCCCCAAAAAAACAAATGATTGTGTGGTTATCCAATACATATAATTTATGAGTGGTTAGAGCATTGGACTAGTAACCGAAAGCTAAAATCCCCGAGCTGACAAGGTACAAAATCTGACGTTCTGCCCCTGAACAGGCAGTTAACCCACTGTTCCTAGGCCGTCATTGAAAATAAGAATTTGTTCTTAAATGACTTGCCTAGTAAAATAAAGGTAAAATAAAAAAAATAAAACAACGCTTTTGGAAATGTTTCAGACCCCTTGACTTTTTCCACATTTTGTTACTGTACGTTACAGCCTTGTTCTAAAATAGATTGAATTGCTGTTTTCCCCCATTCATCTACACACATTACGCCATAATGACAAAGCAAAAACAGGTTCATATAATTCCTACAAATGTATAAAAAATATATCATTTAGAATAAGTATTCTGACTTAGTACTTTGTTGAAGCACCTTTGGCAGCGATTACAGAGGTGTGTCTTCTTGGATAAGACACTACAAGCTTGGCAAGCCTGTATACGGGGGTTTCTCCCATACTTCTCTGCATGTCCTTTTAAACTGTCAGGTTGGATGGGGAGCGTCGCTGCACAGCTATTTTAAGGCCTCTCCATAGAAAGCACACACATCCCTGCGGCACTCCACTTTTCAGTTCACTTTTCTTTTCGCTGCAGCTAGCAACTGGAACAAGTTGTTGGGGGGGGGGGCACACTCAAACTGAACAGTTTTATATCCATCTCTTCATTCAAAGACTCTGTCATGGACACTAACTGGCAGTTGTGGCTGCTTTGCCTGATGTATTGTTGTCTCTACCTTCTTGCCCTTTGTGCTGTTGTCTTTGCCCAATAATGTTTGTACCATGTTTTGTGCTGCTACCATGTTGTGCTGCTGTCATGTTCTGTCAGAGTTACTATCGGGTTCTTGGTCACCCCCGTGACCAAGGCCCTTCTCTCCAGATTGCTCAGTTTGGCCGGGAGGCCAGCTATAGGAAGAGTATTGGTGGTTCCAAACTTCTTCCATTTAAGAATCATGGAGGCCACTGTGTTCTTGGTGACCTTCAATGCAGCAGACATTTTTTGGTACCTTTACACATATCTGTGCGACAATCCTGTCTCGGAGCTCTACGGAAAATGTATTTGACCTCGTGGCTTGGTCTTTGCTCTGATGTGCATTGTTATCTGTGGGACCTTATATATAGACAGGTGTGTGCCTTTCCAAATCATGTCCAATCAATTGAATTTACCACAGGTGGACTCTAATCAAGTTGTAGAAACATCTCAAGGATGATCAATGGAAACAGGATGCACCTGAGCTCAATTTCAAGGCTCATAGCAAAGGGTCTGAATACTTATCTAAATAAGGTATCTGTTTTGTTATTTTTAATAAATGTTTAAAAAAAAAATAACTTTTCACTTTGTCATTATGGGGTATTGTGTGTAGATTAATGAGGGAAACAAATATTTAATCACCTTTAGAATATGGCTGTAATGTAACAAAATGTGGGAAAAGGGGGTCTGAATACTTTCTGATTTCACTGTATCTGATACTGTCTTGCCAAAAAGAATGACATCATTGTATTTTTGTCTAAACAGCATCACATGCTGACTACACCGGCCACAACTTCAGATGCAGCCATGGGGTTTTCACTTTCAGACCTCCTCTGATGACTTACTGTATGACAGAGAGCTATAGCATGATGGAAGCATCATGTGTTCCTTACAGTGGTGCAGTGGCCCGTTTAGTCTGCCTAGTGCCCTTTGACTGACCTCTGACTCTGGGGTTTAGCCATCTGTTGGCTCTGCCTGACACACTGTAGGCCAGGGGGTCTGTGATCTGAACAGCTGACCAAAGGCTACAGTAGTGAATGTACAGTAGTGAGTGAGTGTTTAGTAATTTACCAACCTTAGTTTGCAGTACTCCTACATCTTATTTTACTCAATTAGGTAATATAGTTACTTTAAAAAGGTTGAATGAGAAACATTCAACTACGGAGTGCAAACGGCTCTTTGAAAACATGATTTAAATTAATATAAATTGAAAATAGTTTAGACGGACACGGATGTGTGTACGTAGAGGGTCATGGTCAGAAATCGAAATGTCAGTTGCTCTTGTCTATTTAAAGGACAGAGCCAGTCATGACTGTTGGCAGAGATGACATGTCCCACTTGGTTATTTACACATTATGTCTGGGAGTCTTATTACATCAGGTTATGACAAATTATGTATGTGATTTGGGGTTGAATGGGCCCTCTACTGGTTAAAAATCATAAGTCAGTGACAGAAGTGAAGGTTATTGTACAAGAAAGTTGAGATATGTACCTAATGATTACATTATCTGTCAGTGTAGTCTATAGGTGCCCCATACACATCAATCAATGCAACATCTTGTATGACCAAGTGACACTTTGGAGTGGACACTACAGTGTCCCCTCACACCTGAGTGTCACTGTGATCACTCACCTTCTTCATTATACCAGTCTTCCTCTTGCTAAAAGTTGTGTATCGCCTCAACTTGTTGTCGATGAATTCCATTTTTATCTTCACGCGCCCACGTGTCTTCTTCCCTGGCTTTGCGCCAGCGACACCTTGGGGAACCACACCATAACCCCCCGGTGGTATCCCGGCCTCCTGCCCTGTCACCGCAGCCTCTATCTCCAGTCTCTCCCGCTTTACACTTCTTCTGTTGTCCCCGATTGAAGCCATCGGATCGTCTTCATCCCCCGAGTCTGAATCAGCGTCTGACCCACTACAACCCATTGGCGCACACTCTTTGTCCGGGTCGTAGCGGCTGCCTCCGCGAACCCCAATTCCCATGTTCAGACCGATGCCTCCCTGAGCCGCGGTCTGTGGAACCGTCGGTCCCGTCCCGTTCCCTGGTCTCGCCGCACCTCTTGCACCCACTCCTGGACCGTTGCCCCCCAACATCCCCACCGCACTGATGCTGTCGCTAACCCGAGTTTTCGATTGCCTTGCTCTGACCAACACAGGGCGAATCCCAATCACCCCAGAACCGTGACCTGTGTTATCCCTGAAAGACGCTGACCCGTTTCCAGATTGTGCTGATCCAGCCTGGCTTGGTAGCATTGTAGTTAGAGGACCCAGTCCCTGAAATCGTCAGCCGACTGCTGGAGCGCGGGTCAGTAAAAATTACAGCACGGTTCATAAAACCCAACCACCAAAAAGGTAAACAAACAACGAAATTGCGGACATTGCAAAATTGTCATCTGTTTGAAACCAGTAAAGCAAACTTTCAAAAGTGACGCTGCCCCTGAGACCTTTCAGCCAGGTTCAGTTTAGCTCAACCTCCTATATTTCCAAAACTCAGAGCACTTTCTCAAAAAAAGAGGGAAAATCGCAGAGAGCATTCGTTATTACTCCGCCATGTCATGTAGTTCACACCATAATAGCGTAAAATGTCGTCGGTATCCGCCTTCATTCACAAAGGCTGCAGATATTTCATCGAATATCACGCAATATCAGTCTTGCAGTCGTACATTTTCACACAAAACGGATGTATTTTTTAAATAATGTATTCGAGAGCGGATTTACAACCCAAGATCTACTTTCCTCCTTATAAAGAGATACAATGTTTCCTTTTATGGAGTTGTATCTCCTTATTTGGCGAGTCACAGCGTCGTCTACGGATTGGCCGATTGGGATCTAGGTTGAGCTACCATTGGTCAATATGACATGTTCATTAGAATAAATACCAAAATGGTTGCCGTACACTGGAATGGCAAGGATATGTTGGTCTTCTTCCGATGCATATGCAGTGTTCAACTCGGAACTCAGACATTTCCGACTACAGGGGCGAGAAAAAAAAAAAACGATCTCCGACTGGGAAAATTGTTTTGATCTGTCATCCAACTCGTAATTCCCAGTTAGAAACTTTGTAGCTCTAGAAATGTTCCCAAAATCACTGATCTCGTTTTTCTCCCCCTAGTTCTCAGTTGTCTTGAAAGCACCAATAGACGTTGCTGACGCATGACAGATCTTACAATGCCTGGATAGGTATTTTAGATATCAGCTAACCACATTATATGAATAAAAAAAAAATATTTAACCACATATGTTATTGTTAATCGGCACTGTTGATGACGTGCCACGCAACCATTAGTTGTTGCGTCACCTTAACCGTGTTTCCGCACGGACCATTTAGAGCACAACACACAACGCGCTCTACTATTCCAGAGTTTTTAAACCCAGAGGCGCAACCTCGCAAAACTTCCGGGAACACTTGCGAAGCAGACCAGCCTGGGTTTTGGAGTTTGAGAAGTCAAAGAGAACAGTGAAATTTTACCTTAGTTTCTCGAAATCTAAAGGTACAACCTAGATTCGAGCCAATGTCTTAAGTACTTGAACATGTTGTTACTCCAACCTCATCACAGTGACCGACTGATACTTTTTCATTTTTGTGAAAAACAACTTCAAAATCGAATCAAAATCTTTATATTGAAGGACTGCCCTTGATTTGATGGCCTGCACACATGCGTAGTTCAGCACAAGACGACAGGGGAGTTCTACAGGAGAAGCAGTTTCTGCCCATCTTTGTAATCTTTGGCTGTGTGCTCTGGGTCTCAGAGCTGTCTGTCTCTCTTGTGGTGCTTAAAAATCCACAATGTGCTCAGCATTGAGCAACAGTTTTGAAGGAAAACTTACAGAAAATTCAACCATAAACACATTCCTAGGCATTTCTTTAGATGACAGCAAACACTTAATTTGCACAGAAGTCAAGTCTACAGGCTCCTGAACAGCTTCTATTCCCAAGCCATAAGACTGCTAAATACAGTGGGGCAAAAAAGGTATTTAGTCAGCCACCAATTGTGCAACTTCTCCACTTAAAAAGATGAGAGAGGCCTGTAATTCCCATCATAGGTACACTTCAACTATGACAGACAAAATGAGAAAAAAAATCCAGAAAATCACATTGTAGGAATTTTTTATGATTTATTTGAATTTATTGAATTTATTTTTTTACCTTTATTTTACTAGGCAAGTCAGTTCAGAACAAATTCTTATTTTCAATGACGGCCTAGGAAAAGTGGGTTAACTGCCTGTTCAGGGTCAGAACGACAGATTTGTACCTTGTCAGCTTGGGGATTCGAACTTGCAACCTTTTGGTTACTAGTCCAACGCTCTAACCACTAGGCTACCTTGCCGCCCCATCATGATGAGATCCTGAGGCCCATTGTCGTGCAATTCATCCGCTGCCATCACCAGTGATCTACACAAAGATCTCTACACAATTCCTCGAAGCGGAAAATGTCCCAGTTCTTCCATGGCCTGCATACTCTGAGCATGTTTGGGATGCTCTGAGTCGATGTGTACGACAGCGTGTTCCAGATCCTGGCAATATCCAGCAACTTTGCACAGCCATTGAAGAGAAGTGGGACAACATTCCACAGGCCACAATCCACAACCTGATCAACTCTATGCGAAGGAGATGTGTCACGCAAAAATTATTATTATTATTTTAAAAATTGTACCTTTATTTAACTAGGCAAGTCAGTTAAGAACAAATTCTTATTTTCAATGACGGCCTAGGAACAGTCGGTTAACTGCCTTGTTCATGTAAATGAGGCAAATGGTGTTCACACCAGATACTGACTAGTTTTCTGATCCACGCCCATACTTTTTTTTAAAGGTACCTGTGACCAACAGATGCATATCTGTATTCCCAGTCGTGAAATCCATAGATTAGGGCCTAAGTAATTCATTTAAATTGACTTATTTCCTTATATGAACTGTAACTCAGTAAAATCGTAAATATTTTTGTTCAGTGTACAGTGAGAGTGGTTACAGTTTCTCTGCCCATCCCTCGGCTTTTTACTGAAGCGGGTGGGTAGAACGCTTTGTTATTGTTTCAACTGCTGATTGCCGCTTCAATTAGGCCGCTTCAATCAAATTTGAACAATTTCAAAAAATGTGATTAATAATCAAGTTAATCGCACAGAAAACAATGCGATGAACTCAATATATTTTTGAAATCATTTGACAGTCCTATGTTAAACACTTAGTAATAAAAGTTTAACGTTATATCAGAGGTATTTAACACCATAAGTCACCTTCCACCAAGGGCCATGGACTACAAGCCCTCTGTAACAGTTTTCTTCCTGGGAAGGAGAGGGGGACCAAAATGCAGCGTGGTTATTTATAAACATCTTTCATGAAATATGAAAACGTGAACACTATACAAAATAAGAAAACGTGGAAAACACGAAACAGTCCTAACTGGTGCAAAACACAGAGACAGGAATAATCACCCTCAAAATACCCAAAGAATATGGCTGCCTAAATATGGTTCCTAATCCTGGCTGTCTGGCAGCTCTGGCGGATCCTGGCTGAATGGCGGCTCTGGCGGATCCTGGCTGAATGGCGGCTCTGGCGGATCCTGGCTGAATGACGGCTCTGGCGGATCCTGGCTGACTGGCGGCTCTGGCGGATCCTGGCTGACTGGCGGCTCTGGCGGATCCTGGCTGACTGGCGGCTCTGGAGGATCCTGACAGACGGGAGACTCTGGCGGCTCATGACAGACGGGAGACTCTGGCGGCTCATGACAGACGGAAGACTCTGGTGGCTCATGACAGACGGGAGACTCTGGCGGCTCATGACAGATGGGAGACTGGCGGCTCATGACAGACGGGAGACTCTCATGACAGACGGCTCATGACAGACGGGAGACTCTGGCGGCTCATGACTCTGGCGGCTCATGACAGATGGGAGATTCTGGCGGCTCAGACAGATGGGAGATTCTGCAGACGGGAGACTCTGGCGGCTCATGGACAGACGGGAGACTCTGGCGGCTCATGACAGACGGGAGACTCTGGCGGCTCATGACAGACGGGAGACTCTGGCGGCTCTGGACAGACGGGAGACTCTGGCGGCTCTGGACAGACGGGAGACTCTGGCGGCTCTGGACAGACGGGAGACTCTGGCGGCTCTGGACAGACGGGAGACTCTGGCGGCTCTGGACAGACGGGAGACTCTGGCGGCTCTGGACAGACGGGAGACTCTGGCGGCTCTGGACAGATGGGAGACTCTGGCGGCTCTGGACAGACGGGAGACTCTGGCGGCTCTGGACAGACGGGAGACTCTGGCGGCTCTGGACAGACGGGAGACTCTGGCGGCTCTGGACAGATGGGAGACTCTGGCGGCTCTGGACAGATGGGCAGCTCAGGCAACGCTGGAGAGGAGGAAGGCTCTGGCGGCGCTGGACAGGCGCACTGGTGGTGCTGCGTGGTGCTGGCACTGGTGGTACTGGGCCGAGGACACGCACCTCAGGGCGAGTGCGGGGAGCTGCCACCGGAGGGCTGATGCGTGGAGGTGGTACTGGATAGACCGGACCGTGCAGGCGCACTGGAGCTCTTGAGCACTGAGCCTGCACAACCTTACCTGGATGAATGCTCCAGGTCGCCCTGCCAGTGCAGCGAGGTGGAATAGCCCGCACTGAGCTGTGCAGGCGAACCGAGGACACCATGCGCAAGGCTGGTGCCATGTACGCCGGCCCAAGGAGACGCACTGGAGACCAGATGTGTAGAGCAGGGTTCATGGCACTTGGCTTGATGCCCACTCTAGCCCGGCCAATATGAGGAGCTGGTATGTACCGTACCGGGGTATGCACCCGCACTGGGGACACCGTGCGCTCCACAGCATAACACGGTGCCTGCCTGGTCTCTCTCGCCCTCCGGTAAGCACAGGAAGTTGGCACAGGTCTCCTACCTGGCTTCGCCATACTGCCTGTGTGTCCCCCCAAGACATTTTTGGGGCTGACTCTCGGGCTTCCTTGCCAGTAGTTTATTGTACACTATACCAAATTAAAGTTTGTCACATGGCAGAATACAACGGGTGTAAACCATACAGTGAAATGCTATCAAGCTCTTCCTCAACAATGCAGAGTTCAAAATCAGAAGTACGAAATAGAAAAAGATCTTTAAAAAGGCATAGAAACAACACTTGGTCAGATAAAGATCAACACATGAGAAATAAAACACACCAAAATGTAAGCTATGCCTTCAGAAAGTATTCACACACCCCTTGACTTTTTACACATTTGGTGTGTTACAGCCTGAATTTAAAATGGATTAAATTGAGATTTTCTTTTGTCACTGGCCTAGACACAATACCCCAAAATGTCAAAGTGGAATTATGTTTTTTGAAATTTTACCATTTAATTTCAAATGAAAAGTTGAAATGTCTTGAGTCAAAAAGTATCCAACACCTTTGCTATGGCAAGCCAAAATAAGTTCAGGAGTAAACATTTGCTTAACAAGTCACATAATAAGTTGCATGGGCTTTTTAAAAATGTATTTTTGAATAACTACCTCATCTCTGTACCACACACATACAATAATCTGTAAGGTCCCTCAGTCGAGCAGTGAATTTCAAACACAGATTCAACCAAAGACCAGGGAGGTTTTCCAATGCCTCGCAAAGAAGGGCACATGTTGGTAGCTGTGTAAAAAAATAAAAGCAGATGATGAATATCCCTTTGAGCATGGTGAAGTTGTTAATTACACTTTGGATGGTGTATCAATACACGCAGTCACTACAAAGATACAAGCGTCATTCCAAACTCATTTGCCAGTGAGAAAGGAAACCGTTCAGGGATTTCACCATGAGGCAAATGGTGACTTTAAAACAGTTACAGAGTTGAATGGCTGTATAGGAGAAAACTGAGGATGGATCAACAACATTGTAGTTACTCCACAATAATAACCTAATTGATAAAGTGAAATGAAGGAAGCGGAATACAAATATTCCAAAACAGGCATTAAAGTAATACTGCAAAGAATTTGGCAAAGCAATTAACTTTTGTCCTGAATACAGTATGTTTAGGGCACTGGCAGATTAATTCACCTTTCAGCAGGTCAATAACCTAAAACACAAGGCCAAATCTACACTGGAGATGCTGTCCAAGAAGCCAGTGAATGTTCCTGAGTGGCCGGGCTACAGTTTTGACTTAAATCTACAGGCAAGACCTGAAAATGGTTGTCTAGCAATGATCAACAACCAATTTGACAGAGCTTGAAGAATTTTGAAAAGAAAAATGGGGAAAATGTTGCACAATCCAGATGTGGAAAGCTCTCAGAGATTTTTTTAGAAGAGTCCAGAGCTTGGACAGTCCCGTGCTTGGTGACGAGTTTTGAGGGGATTATGGTGTTAAACATTGAGCTGTAGTTAATGAACAGCATTCCCACATAGGTGTTCCTCTTTTCCAGATGGGAAAGCAGTGTGAAGTGCAATTGAGATTGCGTTATCAGGCCAATCAAGGGTCAATATCATAATTTATGATAAGCAGTAGGTCAATGTGAACAGTCCCAGAGTTTCATGCCACACAGGGCTACATGATGATGAGTCACATGGCCTGAAGGTGTATAATGATGATCCCCATGTGAAAGAGAGAATGAACCAAGAGGCTGAAGAGAGTGGTAACGGAAAGGCCACATTTGCATGTCAAAACGCCCACACCCACTCCTCTCTATCCACACAATGGTCTCTATCAGCACAATGATGAGATGATTCACAGGGTGGAGCTTTAAGATTACTTTGAGTGGATGTGGGTAAGCCTAGAAAATGGTCTACTCTTCAGCTGAAAATTGAATTCAGCTACATCAAAGACTTTATAAAAATGTACACCTGCGACAGAATATCCATTGTAATCATTCATAATCATATACCATGACAGGCATGGTAAATGCAACCATTCATGTTCAATAGATTAATTCGCTGGCTAGCCATCTATAATAGATCAGATACATCTTTATACAATATTAATTTAACTTCTACAAAAGTTCCTTACATGCTGACCAGACCGGACAGTTGCAAAATAAATGTATACATACATGTTTTTCAATCATTGCACCCACTGCGAGAGTCTGCATGGCCAGGCATTAAAATAGAACTTGGTTAGCTTCGAATAGCGCCCGCGATATGCAACTTTTCATGGAAGTTAGGAACCAATATACACAGGCAGGTAGGAAAGCAAAGGCTAGCTTTTTCAAACAGAAATTGGCATCCTGTAGCACAAACTCCAAAAAGTTCTGGGACACTGTAAAGTCCATGGAGAATAAGAGCACCTTCTCCCAGCTGCCCACTGCACTGAGGCTAGAAACACTGTCACCACCGATAAATCCATGATAATTGAGAATTTCAATAAGCATTTTTCTATGGCTGGCCATGCTATCTACCTGGCTACCCCTCCCTCGATCAACAGCCTTGCACCCCTCCACAGAAAACTCGCCCAAGCCTCCCCATTTCTCCTTCACCCCAAATCCAGATAGCTGATGTTCTGAAAGAGCGCCAAAATCTGGACCCCTACAAATCAACCGGGCTAGACAATCTGGACCCTCTCTTTCTAAAATTATCTGCCAAAATTGTTGCAACCTCTATTACTAGCCTGTTCAACCTCTCTTTTGTATCATCTGAGATCCCCATAGATTGGAAAGCTACCGCGGTCATCCTCAATGTCCTAAACGATATCATAACCTTCATTGATAAGAGACAATACTATGCAGCTGTATTCATCGACCTGGCCAAGGCTTTCGACCTTGGTCACTCAAATGACTGCCTTGCCTGGTTCACCAACTACTTCTCAGACAGAGTTCAGTGTGTCAAATCAGAGGGCCTGTTGTCCGTACCTCTGGAAGTCTCTATGTGGCTGCCACAGGGTTCAATCCTCGGGCCGACTCTTTTCTCTGTATACATCAATGATGTCGCTCTTGATTCTGGTGATTCTTTGATCCACCTCTATGCAGACGACACCATTCTGTATACCTCTGGCCCTTCTTTGGACACTGTGTTAACTAACCTCCAGACGAGCTTCAATGCCATACAACTCTCATTCCATGGCCTCCAACTGCTCTTAAATGCAAGTAAAACTAAATGCATGCTCTTCAACCAATCGCTGCTCGCACCTGCCTGCCCGTCCAGCATCACTACTCGAGACGGTTCTGACTTAGAACATTTGGACAACTACAAATACCTAGGTGTCTGGTTAGACTGTAAACTCTCCTTCCACTCACATTATAGCATCAAGCATCAAAAATTAAATCCCAGAATCGTCTTCCTATTTTGCAACAAAGCATCCTTCACTGTCACGTCCTGACCTTTATTTCCTTTTTTTTGTCATTATTTAGTATGGTCAGGGCGTAAGTTGGGGTGGGCAGTCTATGTTTGTTTTTCCATGATTTGAGTATTTCTATGTTTCGGCCTAGTATGGTTCTCAATCAGAGGCAGGTGTCATTAGTTGTCTCTGATTGAGAATCATACTTAGGTAGCCTGGGTTTCACTGTGTGTTTGTGGGTGATTGTTCCTGTCTCTGTGTTTGCACCAGATAGGGCTGTTTTGGGTTTTCACGTTTCTTGTTTTGTTTTGTTCGTGTTTATCTTTGAATTAAACATGAATCAGAATAACCACGCCTCGTCCGCCTCTCCGTCAATTAAGAAATCCCTTACATTCACTCATGTTGCCAAACATACCCTTGTAAAACTGACCATCCTACCAATCCTTGACTTCAGCGATGTCATTTACAAAATAGCCTCCAATATTCTACTCAGAAAATTGGATGCAGTCCATCACAGTGCCATCCGTTTTGTCACCAAAGCCCCATATACTACCCACCACTGCGACCTGTACGCTCTCGTTGGCTGGCCCTCGCTTCATATTTGTTGCCAAACCCACTGGCTCCATGTCATCTTTAAGTCTTTGCTAGGTAAAGCCCCGCCTTATCTCAGGTCACTGGTCACCATAGCAGCACGTGCTCCAGCAGATATATTTCACTGGTCACACCCAAAGCCAATTCCTCCTTCGGCCGCCTTCCAGTTCTCTGCTGCCAATGACTGGAACGAACTGCAAAAAAAACACTGAAGCTGGAGACACATATCTCCCTCACTAACTTTAAGCACCAGCTGTCAGAGCAGCTCACAGATTACTGCACCTGTACATAGCCCATCCAACTACCTCATCTCCATACTGTTAATTTATTTATATATTTTGTTCCTTTGCACCCCAGTATCTCTACTTGCACACTCATCTTCTGCACATCTATCACTCCAGTGTTTAATTGCTATATTGTAATTAATTCGCCACTATGGCCTATTTATTGCCTTACCTCCCTTATCCTACCTCATTTGCACACACTAGTTAGCAACAGCAAGCTAACTAGCTAAATTGCCATAAATGTTTTATGCTTTTCGAACTGTCCCCAAATAAATATAATTGGTTCAGAGTTTGTTTTGATATTTCAACCGGCGTGGACTGATCGTGTCTGGTGTGGGGGTACAAAATCAACATGCGCGCGATGGCAAGCAAGTTTGGTCAGCATGTTACAGTGTTAGCTCTTCAGTATCTCCAATCTCTCCAGTCTACATGGCCCTGTACACATTCAGGTTGGTCAACTGTACAACTGTTATGTACTTGAGTGAAGACCCAAAAGCGGTTTTAACAGAAAACAGAGTTCTTTAATGAAAAACAGGAATGGCATAAATCCTCTTCCAACGTAGTCAATGGAACAAAAAGAACGTTTTATAATGCTGCACCTGCCAGGCAGACTCCGACAGGATAGGACAAGGTGGAAGCAAACGAGACGACAGCTTGCTTCTGGCATCAAAAACACAAACAAGAATCAGACACTGAAAGTAGCAGGAACAGAGAGAGAAATAGAGACCTAATCAGAGGGGAAGAGAGAACAGGTGGGAAAGAGTGAATGAGCTAGTTAGGGAGATGTAGAACAGCTGAAGAATGAGAGACAGAGAAGGTAACCTAAAAAGACCAGCAGAGAGAGACAGAGTGAAGAGAAAGGACAGGAACAGACATAACAAGACATGACAGTACCCCCCCACACTCACCGAGCGCCTCCTGGCGCACTCGAGAGGAAACCTGGCGGCAACGGAGGAAATCATCGATCAGCGAATGGTCCAGCACGTCCCGAGAGGGAACCCAACTCCTCTCCTCAGGACCGTTTACTGATGACCACGGCCCCGAGGGCGCATGTCCAAAATCTTACGAACCCTGTAGATGGGTGCGCCCTCGACAAGGATGGGGGGGGAGGATTGTTAACACAGGAGACATGGAAGACCGGGTGAACGCGACGAAGATAGCTCGCACTGCGTTAATGACCTGCAAACCAATGAACCGCGGGGCCAACTTGCGAGAAGCTGTCTTAAGGGGAAGGTTCTGAGTGGAGAGCCATACTCTCTGACCGCAACAATATCTAGGACTCTTGGTCCTACGCTTTTGTTCACAGTTGCGCCCTATTACAAAGTGCCGAATGGTGCGCTTGGACAAAAGCCTGAGCGGAGGGGACGCTGGAATTAAGCTGAGATGAGAACAGCGGAGGCTGGTATGAAAAGGAGATAGACCGGTAGCAGACGAAAGCGAGTTGTGGGCGTAAGGGGAGCTGTTCTGACCAAGACGCAGGGTTACGAAAAGAAAGACTGCGTAAAATGCGACCAACAGTCTGATTGGCCCGTTCGGCTTGACCGTTAGACTGGGGATGAAAAAGAGACTGACGGAAGCCCCAATCAAACGGCAAAACTCCCTCCAAAATTGAGACGTGAACTGCGGGCCTCTGTCGGAAACGACGTCAGACGGAAGGCCATGAATTCGGAAAACATTCTCGATAATCATCTGAGCCGTCTCCTTAGCAGAAGGGAGCTTGAGGAATGAAATGAGCCGCCTTAGAGAATCTATCGACAACATAACTGTCTTCCCCGCTGATGAAGGCAGTCCGGTGATAAAATCTAAAGCGATGTGAGACCACGGTCGAGACTGAGACGGCCGGCAGGAGAGTTCCCAGATTTAGTCTGCGCGCAGACCGAACAAAACGGCGACAAATCGACGCGCGTCACGTTCCCGAGTACCAGAAACGCTGGCGAATGGAAGCGAGCGTTTGAACGCCGGGGTGGCCGGCTAACTTGGCATGGGCCCACTGAAGAACGGCCGGACGAGTAGGAACGGGAACGAACAGAAGGTTCCTAGGACAAGCTCGCGGCGACGGAGTGTGAGCGAGTGCTTGCTTTACCTGCCTCTCAATTCCCCAGACAGTCAACCCGACAACACGCCCGTCAGGGAGAATCCCCGGGGTCGGTGGAGACCTCAGAAGAACTGAAGAGACGAGATAAAGCATCAGGCTTGGTGTTTTTGAGCCCGGACGATAAGAAATAACAAACTCGAAACGAGCGAAAAACAGAGCCCAACGAGCCTGACGCGCATTAAGTCGTTTGGCTGAACGGATGTACTCAAGGTTCCTATGGTCAGTCCAAACGACAAAAGGAACGTCGCCCCTCCAACCACTGTCTTCGCCTTAAGCGGATGGCGAGCAGTTCGCGATTACCAACATCATAGTTACGTTCTGACGGCGATAAGCGATGAGAGAAAACGCGCAAGGATGGACCTTGCCGTCAGAGAGAGAGCCAATGGCTCCCAACCTCTGACGCTCAACCTCATAGAGATGTCAGGTGTTTTAAGAAGATCAAAAGCTCCCTGGGCGGAAACGGACCACTTAAAGCACGTCTTAACAGAAGTAAGGGCTGTGAGGAGCTGCCACCTGACCGAAATTACGGATGAAACGACGATAGAAATTAGCGAAGCCCAGAAAGCGCTGCAGCTCGATGACTTAGGAACGGGCCAATCAATGACAGCCTGGACCTTAGCGGGATCCATCTTAATGCCCTCAGCGGAAATAACGGAACCGAGAAAAGGGACAGAGGCGGCATGAAAAGTGCACTTCTCAGCCTTCACATAAAGACAGTTCTCCAAAAGGCGCTGGAGGACGCGTCGCACGTGCTGAACATGAATCGAGAGAGACGGTGAAAAAATCAGGATATCGTCCATGTAAACGAAAACAAAAATGTTCAGCATGTCTCTCAGGACGTCGTTAACTAGTGCCTGAAAGACAGCTGGAGCGTTAACGAGGCCGAAAGGAAGAACCCGGTATTCAAAGTGCCCTAACGGAGTGTTAAACGCCGTCTTCCACTCGTCCCCTCCCTGATGCGCACGAGATGGTACAGGCGTTACGAAGGTCCAATTTGGTGAAAAACCTGGCTCCTGCAGGATCTCGAAGGCTGAAGACATAAGAGGAAGCGGATAACGATTCTTAACTGTTATGTCATTCAGCCCTCGATAATCCACGCATGGGCGCAGGGACCCGTCCTTCCTCTGAACAAAAAAAAACCCCGCTCCGGCGGGAGAGGAGGAGGAGACTATGGTACCAGCGTCGAGCGAAACCGACAAATAATCCTCGAGAGCCTTACGTTCGGGAGCCGACAGAGAGTATAATCTACCCCGGGGGAGTAGTTCCCGGAAGGAGATCAATACTACAGTCATACGACCGGTGTGGAGGGAGAGAAGTGGCCTTGGAACGACTGAACACCGTGCGCAGATCGTGATACTCCTCCGGCACCCTGTCAAATCGCCAGGCTCCTCCTGTGAAGAAGAGACAGAGGAAACAGGAGGGATAGCAGACATTAAACAGGTCACATGACAAGAAACATTCCAGGATAGGATAGTATTACTAGACCAATTAATAGAAGGGTTATGGCGCACTAGCCAGGGATGACCCAAAACAACAGGTGTAAAAGGTGAACGAAAAATTAAAAAAGAAATGGTTTCGCTATGATTACCAGAGACAGTGAGGGTTAAAGGCAGCGTCTCACGCTGAATCTTGGGGAGAGAACTACCATCTAAAGCGAACAAGGCCGTGGGCTCCCCTAACTGTCTGAGAGGAATGTCATGTTCCCGAGCCCAGGTCTCGTCCATAAAACAGCCCTCCGCCCCAGAGTCTATCAAGGCACTGCAGGAAGCAGATGAACCGGGCCAGCGGAGATGGACCGGAAAGGTAGTGCGTGATCCAGAAGGAGAGGCCTGAGTAGTTGCGCTCACCAGTAGCCCTCCTCTTACTGATGAGCTCTGGCTTTTACTGGACATGAGGTGACAAAATGACCAGCGGAGCCGCAGTAGAGACAGAGGCGAATGGTGATTCTCCGTTCCTTCTCCTTGGCCGAGATGCGGATACCCCCCAGCTGCATAGGCTCAGCATCCGAGCCGGCGGAGGAGGGTGGCAGTGATGCGGCAGGTGGCAGTGATGTGGAGAGGGGAGCAACGGAGAACGCGAGCTCCTTTCCACGAGCTCGGCGGCGAAGATCAAACCGTCGCTCTATGCGAATAGCGAGAGCTATTAAGGAGTCCAGACTGGAAGGAACCTCCCGGGAGAGGATCTCATCCTTGACCTCGACAAGGAGACCCTCCAGAAAACGAGCGAGCAAAGCCGGCTCGTTCCAGTCACTGGAGGCAGCGAGAGTGCGAAACTCAATAGAATAATCCGTTATGGATCGATTCCCCTGACATGGGGAAGACAGGGCCCTGGAAGCCTCCTCCCCAAAAACAGAACGGTCAAAAACCCGTATCATCTCCTCCTTAAAGTCCTGATACTGGTTAATACACTCAGCCCTCGCCTCCCAGATTGCCGTGCCCCACTCACGCGCCCGTCCGGTAAGGAGAGAAATGACGTAGGCGATGCGGGCAGCGCTCCTGGAGTAAGTGTTGGGCTGGAGAGAGAACACCACATCACACTGAGTGAGGAATGAGCGGCACTCAGTGGGCTCCCCAGAGTAACACGGCGGGTTGTTGATCCTGGGCTCCGGAGACTCGGAAACCCTGGAAGTGGGCGGTGGATCGAGGTGGAGTTGGTGAACCTGTCTTGTGAGGTCGGAGACTTGGACGGCCAGGGTCTCAACGGTATGTCGAGCAGCAGACAATTCCTCCTCGTGTCTGCCTAGCATCGCTCCCTGGATCTCGACGGCGGAGTGAAAAGGGTCCGGAGCCGCTGGGTCCATTCTTGGTCTGATTCTTCTGTTATGTACTTGAGTGAAGACCCAAAAGCGGTTTTAACAGAAAACAGAGTTCTTTAATGAAAAACAGGAATGGCATAAATCCTCTTCCAACGTAGTCAATGGAACAAAAAGAACGTTAGTATAATGCAGGATGCACCTGCCAGGCAGACTCCGACAGGATAGGACAAGGTGGAAGCAAACGAGACGACAGCTTGCTTCTGGCATCAAAAACACAAACAAGAATCAGACACTGAAAGTAGCAGGAACAGAGAGAGAAATAGAGACCTAATCAGAGGGGGAAGAGAGAACAGGTGGGAAAGAGTGAATGAGCTAGTTAGGGGAGATGTAGAACAGCTGAAGAATGAGAGACAGAGAAGGTAACCTAAAAAGACCAGCAGAGAGAGACAGAGTGAAGAGAAAGGACAGGAACAGACATAACAAGACATGACAACAACGCATTTGACACAATGGTTGTGGCACAACTGATATTTTGCAACACGGTGGAGAGTTTGTCTGCACAAAAATGTTTACACAACCATTGTGTGGTGTCTCCACAATGCTTGTGTAATCATTTATGTGTAGAAGAACTCTGTGGTATCACGTATATGCAAAATGCATTGTACATCAGTTGTACAACTTGAGTGTGTATGGGGCCAATCAGAGTGAGTTCTATGTTACACAGCAATTAAGACAGCCAAGACTCCTCAATTTAAAAAAAAACGTGATCCTTTATTGAGAGCAGCTTGTATACATTGAGGTTACTGTGATTATTAGTCGAAGGGGATTAGAAAAAGAGGCCTAGGTGTGAGCGCCTAGCATTCATAAAACAGTTTTGCACTCAAAACAATATATAAAAACAAGGTCTTCGCAAACAAAAAAGACCATTGCATTTTGATTAGATATTGAGAAAAAGGAAAGCGGAAAAACAGCTAATAATCCTTCATTTACCAGGCACTTAAGAGTCCCTTGAAGAGCATTGGTGATTCTCTCTCATCCGTCTTTGCTCATGGTAACAACAAATGTATTACCAAACTGACTGTGTTATTGAGATGTATCATAAGAGACTGAATACATATGCAACTGCATTAAGTGATCATCAAAGTACCTTTTTATGAAGAAAACAAATGGGTAAAAAAGACGGGACCTTCATAATAAATAAAGCGGTTCCCGTAGGTACATCCTTTTACAATATGATAGTAATAAAAAGGGATATTTTTAAGTGAAGTTATAGTGCATGGTTTCTACATTATGTACACATTGCCTTGTGGGATGGTCCACATTACAAAATTGCACAAAATCATTGGACCAGCTAGGAAAAAAAGGGAATTGTGATTGGACCTCTGAAAATACAGCATTGCCGGCCATTTAATAATGACAGACTGATAAATTGATAACATGGTTATACAGCTAATATGTGGTCTATTATACGGTAATCCCATCAATGATGGTCAACATCGAGCACTTCAGAGTTAAAATGACACTTGTAACACACTCATAAGAGATTTTTGTTTTTTAACTCACTCACTCAAAAATATTCCTTGGCTATACATTTGATAGTACATTTGTTCCTGTAAAGTATATAATTAACACAGACAAGTCAATCCACTGAGTTCCCCAGACACAATGCGTAACAGACTTTCAAGTTTAAAACTCAGTAAAAATCTTGTCCATTGGTGCTTATACTCAGATCTTGCCTCTTCAATAGATATCAGAAAAACAGCATCAGTGGCACACATTAGAGGCTGCAAATTCCAAGTCTGAATCACACTAGATACAGCTTTCCGGGGTGAGTCCAGTCCAGCACATACAGAAAGTTCCCCCTGATGGATAAAAGTAGCTTAGGATCTCCTGGATTGGTTGGGGGGACTTTAGAGTTGGTAGATTGAAGTTCAGGTTGGCAAGGAGAGGCACTTTAGTTTTTATGGTTCCTGTGCTGCGCGGGTCAAAAAGAGAGTGAGAGCGTCTCTGGGACAAACCAGCCCTGAGAGACCCATGCCAGGCATGGGCCCACTGGAACCACATGGGCCAATAGGGACAGTGTCAGCGGGCATGCCTTCCATGCTGCAATTAAGGCAAATGTAAACTCCTGGCACTCGTGTCCTCCTCACATGAAACCATCTACACACACTCAACGGTATGTAATCCAATCCATTGGTATAACAAAAGTGTTTTGTTCTTATCCACACGCCCTTTTAAATAATAACTCCTGGTCCCTGAAATGTGTGTGACTCAGAGTCCAATTTCTGTGTTTATTTATTTTTTTTTTTTTTTGGGGGGGGGGAGATGTCACTCCTTGGGGTGGGTTCAGTTGTCCTCCTTTCAGACATTGCTGTCGGAGGACAGATCCCCCAGGGTGTTGACGACCTCGCTGAAGGAGGGACGCTCTTTGAGACTTGGGGCCCAGCAGCGGCACATGAGCTTGTAGACTTTGGAGGGGCAGCCGTCAAGCACGGGTAACTTCATCTTGCCGGCCTGCAGACCTGGGGAGAGAAGAGTGGAGCAGAGAAACGGGGGAGGTTAGACTTGGGAGACAGAACATACAGGTCAAGGTGATTTGACTCATTCACTCCATTCTTATGGAACAATGAGTGAAATCATCATAAGAATGGTGTAAAGCTGTTTCTGGTATGGGATTCATAAAAATGATTGGACAGACAGCCTGCCCCCAGCTTGATAATAACATGATGATACTGTATGTGCCACTTTCTTTGTCAAGGTGGCGTATTACAGTGCATGTCAATACAATGTCAACCAAATACAACGTGTTGTCCTAACAGAACCATGAAAATGATTCATCACAGTTCTGAGACTGAGAATAGCCACTTCAGAATAGCTTGAAGTTACCCCAAGAATAGAAGAGTGGCCATGTCTGAAATCTGTCTTGCCTACTACTTACTAAAACTGCATACTATTTAGAATTGACTGTTTAGTAAAAACATATGTAATACAAAAAAATATTAACATACTAGACTTGTCCATACTGAGAATGTATCATCTAATGCACAATTGTGTTGTTTCCTTCCATTCGTTCATTTTGGTATAGCGCATCACCTTATCTGATTATAGGGTGTTGTCAAACACATGTGGGTCTGGAAAGACGATTCTCTTCCTCAATTGTGTGCAGCGAATTCATATTGGATGAAAAGCCACGAATGAGTATGACATCGTTGCATTTAAAGCATACTACATTTTTTAAAATTTCACATACTATAAAACATTCTATTTTCTCATACCCAATCAGCCTACTAGTTAATATGCAAGTATGGGTATTCGGACAGACCCAGTACCCTTTGCAAGATTGATATCTGAACAGTGATTGTTCAGCCATTGGAGCACACAGATTGGTGGGCACTAAGTACATTTCTATTGATTTATACTGACCCTCTAGCACCTCGTCATCACTGAGTTTGGTGTATGGCAGTTCCCCGTGGCTGAACACCTCCCACATGAGCACCCCAAAGGCCCAGACATCTGACTTGGTGGAGAAGTCATCCTCAAACACAGACTCGGCCGGGAGCCAGCGCAGGGGGATCCACGCCTGCCGGTAGTGGTAGTACTCACTGCAGACAGACAGACAGTCAAGATAGAAAGAGAGACAAACAGAGAGATGGAATGTCAAGATGTTATCATGCACATAATTAAACTATGTTACTATTTTGTCTTGACTTTACACTTAACAATGGCTGCATGGATCATCCTAGTACACTTTTGCTATACTTTCTTCTCACATGATAGACCGTAACTACACACGTCTTACTATCCAGGTCTGGACCCAAACTATTCGAGCTTCTACTTTTTAAAATCCACCTTTCCAGAAACAAGTCTCTCACCGTTGCCGCTTGCCATAGACCTCCCTCTGCCCCCAGCTGTGCCCTGGACACCATATGTGAATTGATTGCCCCCCCATCTATCTTCAGAGCTCGTGCTTCGAGGTGACCTAAAGTAGAACATGCTTAACACCCTGGCCATCCTACAATCTAAGCTTGATGCCCTCAATCTCACACAAATTATCAGTGAACCCACCAGGGTACAACCCCAAATCCGTAAACACGGGCACCCTCATAGATATCATCTTAACCAACTTGCCCTCCAAATACACCTCTGCTGTTTTAAACCAGGATCTCAGCGATCACTGCCTCATTGCCTGCAGACATAATAGGTCTGCAGTCAAACGACCACCCCTCACCACTGTAAAACGCTCCCTAAAACATTTCAGCGAGCAGCCCTTTCTAATCAACCTGGTATCCTGGAAGGATATCGACCGCATCCCGTCAGTAGAGGATGCCTGGTTATTCTTTAAAAATGCCTACCTCACCATCTTAAATAAGCATGCTCCATTCAATTAAAAAAAAACAGGAACAGATATAGCCATTGTTTCACTCCAGACCTGACTGCCCTTGACCAGCACAAAAACATCCTGTGGTATTCTGCATTAGCATCGAATAAGCCCCCGTGATACGCAACTTTCAGGGAAGTTAGGAACAAACATACACAGGCAGTTAGGAAAGCTAAGGCTAGCATTTTCAAGCAGAAATGTGCATCCTGTAGCACAAACTCAAAAAAGTTCTGGGACACTGTAAGGTCCATGGAGAATAAGAGCACCTCCTCCCGGCTGCCCACTGCACAGAGGCTAGGAAACACTGTCACCACCAATAAATTCACTATAATTGAGAATTTCAATAAGCATTTTTTCTACAGCTGGCCATGCTTTCCACCTGGCTACCCCTACCCCGATCAACAGCCCTCCAACCTCACAGAAACTCGCCCAAGCCTCCCCATTTCTCCTTCACCCAAATCCAGATAGCTGATGTTCTGAAAGAGCTGCAAAATCTGGACCCCTACAAATCAGCCGGGCTAGACAATCTGGACCCTCTCTAAAATTATCTGCCAAAATTGTTGCAACCCCTATTACTAGCCTGTTCAACCTCTCTTTCGTATCATCTGAGATTCCCATAGATTGAAAAGCAGCCATGGTCATCCCCCTCCTCAAAGGGAGAGACACTCTATACCCAAACTGCTAAAGACCTATATCTATTTTACCCTGCCTTTCTAAGGTCTTCAAAAGCCAAGTTAACAAACAGATTACCGACCATTTCGAACCCCACCGTACCTTCTCCGCTATGCAATCTGGTTTCAGAGCTGGTCATGGGTGCACCTCAGCCACGCTCAAGGTCCTAAACAATATCATAACCGCCATCGATAACAGACATTACTGTGCAGCCGTATTCATCGACCTGGCCAAGGCTTTCGACTCTGTCAATCACCATGTTCTTATCGGCAGACTCAACAGCCTTTGTTTCTCAAATGATTGCCTCGCCTGGTTCACCAACTACTTCTCTGAAAGAGTTTAGTGTGTCAAATCGGAGGGCCTGTTGTCCGGACCGCTGGGGGTGCCACAGGGTTAAATTCTCTAGCCGACTCTCTTCTCTGTATACATCAATGATGTCTCTCTTGCTGCTGCTGATTCTCTAATCCACCTTGAGTAGCTTGGATGAATAAGGTGCCCAGAGTAAACTGCCTGCTACTCAGTTCCAGAAGCAAAGATATGCATATTTTTAGTAGATTTTGGATAGAAAACACTCTGAAGTTTCTAAAACTGTTTGAATGATGTCTGTGAGTATAACAGAACTCATATGGCAGGCAATAACCTGAGAAAAAAAAATCCAACCAGGAAGTGGGAAATCTGAGGTTTGTAGTTTTTCAACTCTTGGCCTATCGACTACACAGTGGGATATTGGTCATGTTGCACTTCCTAAGGCTCTCACTAGATGTAATACATTTTTTGGGACTTTTCGTCCCTACTTTCCACTGAACTTGCACGCGCGTTGTGAGTTTGGATTTGTTTACCAAACGCGCTAACAAAATTGTGGAACTGGGATTCCTGGGAGTGCATTCTGATGAAGATCATCAAAGGTAAGTGAATATTTACAATGCTATTTCTGACTTCTGTTGACTCCACAACATGGCGGATATCTGTATGGCTTGTTTTGGTCTCTGAGCTCTGTACTCAGATTATAGCATGGTGTGCTTTTTCGGTAAAGCTTTTTTGAAATCTGACACAGCGGTTGCATTAAGGAGAAGTTTATCTAAAGTTCCATGTATAACACTTGTATTTCCATCAACATTTATGATGAGTATTTCTGTAAATTGATATGGCTCTCTGCAAAATCACTGGATGTTTTTGGAACTACTGAACGCCAATGTATACTGAGATTTTTTGTATATAAATATGAACTTTATTGAACAAAACATGTATTGTGTAACATGAAGTCCTATGAGTGTCATCTGATGAAGATCATCAAAGGTTAGTGATTCATTTCTCTATTTCTGCTTTTTGTGACTCCTCTCTTTGGCTGGAAAAATGGCTGTGTTTTCTGTGAATATGCACTCACCTAACATAATCGTTTGTGGTGCTTTCGCCATAAAGCCTATTTGAAATCGGACCCTGTGGTGGGATTAACAAGAAGTGTATCTTTAAAATGGTGTGAAATACTTGTATGTTTGAGGAATTTTAATTATGAGATTTTTGTTGTTTAAATTTGGCGCCCTGCACTTTCACTGGCTGTTGTCATATCGATCCCGTTAGCGGGATCTCAGCCATAAGAAGTTCTCATTAACCTCTTACATCTATGGGGGCGCTATTTCATTTTTGGATGAAAAACGTTCCCGTTTTAAACAAGATATTTTGTCACAAAAGATGCTCGACTATGCATATAATCGATAGCTTTCGAAAGAAAACACTCTGACGTGTCCAAAACTACCAAGATATTCTCTGTGCGTGCCCTAGAACATGAGCTTCAGGCAAAACCAAGATGAGATGGCATCCAGGAAATGAGCAGGATTTTTGAGGCTCTGTTTTCCATTGTCTCCTTATATGGCTGTGAATGTGAGAGGAATGAGCCTGCCCTTTCTGTCGTTTCCCCAAGGTGTCTGCAGCATTGTGCCGTATTTGTAGGCAGATCATTGGAAGATTGACCATAAGAGACCACATTTACCAGGTGTCCGCCCGGTGTCCTGCGCCGAAATTGGTGCGCAAAAGTCACCTGCCAGTATTTTTCCATGGGATACAGAGAGGAAAGCAAGCTTCCACGAACTGCATATCAATGAAGAGATATGTGAAAAAACACCTTGAGGATTGATTCCAAACAACGTTTGCCATGTTTCGGTCGATATTATGTAGTTAATCCGGAAAATGTTTTACGTTGTAGGTGACTGAATTTTCGGTTCGTTTCGGTAGCCAGACGCAATGTAGAAAACGGAGATTTCTCCTACACACAGACGCTTTCAGGAAAAACTGCGCATTTGGTATGTAACTGAGAGTCTCCTCATTGAAAACATCAGAAGCTCTTCAAAGGTAAATTATTTTATTTATTTGGTTATCTGGTTTTTGTGAAAATGTTGCGTGCTAAATGCTACTCAAGATGCTATGCTAGCTTTGCATACTCTTACACAAATTAGTCAATTTCTATGGTTCAAAAGCATATTTTGAAAATCTGAGATGACAGTGTTGTTAAGAAAAGGCTACGCTTGAGAGCAGACGCATTATTTTCATTTTATTTGCGATTTTCAGAAATCGTTAACGTTGCGTTATGCTAATGAGCCTGAGGCTTTAGTCACAAACCCGGATCCGGGGTGGGGAGTTTCAAGAAGTTAACTAACCTCCAGACGAGCTTCAATGCCATACAACTCTCCTTCCATGGCCTCCAACTGCTCTTAAATGCAAGTAAAACTAAATGCATGCTCTTCAATCGATCGTTGCTCGCACCTGCCCAGCCATCCAGCATCACTACTCTGGACGGTTCTGACTGAATATGTGGACAATTACAAATACCTAGCTGTCTGGTTAGACTGTAAACTCTCCTTCCAGACTCACATTAAGCATCTCCAATCCAAAATTAAATCTAGAATCAACTTCCTATTTTGCAACAAAGCATCCTTCACTCATGCTGCGAAATATACCCTCGTAAAACTGACTATCCTACCGATCCTTGACTACGGCAATGTCATTTACAAAATAGCCTCCAACACTCTACTCAACAAATTGGATGCAGTCTATCACAGTGCCATCCGTTTTGACACCAAAACTCCATATGCTACCCACCACTGCGACCAGTATGCTCACGTTGGCTGGCCCTCGCTTCATACTCGTCGCCAAACCCACTGACTCCAGGTCATCTACAAGTCTCTGCTAGGTAAGCCCTGCCTTATCTCAGCTCACTGGTCACCATAGCAGCACCCATCCGTAGCAGGCGCTCCAGCAGGTATATCTCACTGGTTAACCGCATTTCCTTCCAGTTCTCTGCTGCCAATGACTGGAACGAACTGCAAAAATCACATATATTTCCCTCACCAGCTTTAAGCACCAGCTGTCAGAGCAGCTCACATATCACTGCACCTGTACATGGCACCTGTAAATAGCTCATCTGTAAATTGCCCATCCAACTACCTCATCCACATACTGTATTTATTTATTTATTTTGCTCCTTTGCACCCCAGTATCTCTACTTGGACATTCATCTTCTGCACCTCTACCATTCCAGTGTTTAATTGCTATATTGTAATTACTTGGCCTATTTATTGCCTTCCCTCCCTTATCCTACCTCATTTGCACATGCTGTATATAGACTTTTTCTACTGTATTATTGACTGTATGTTTGTTTATTCCATGTGTAACTCTGGGTTGTTTTACGTGTCGAACTGCTTTGCTTTATCTTGGCCAGGTCGCAGTTGCAAATGAGAACTTTTTCTCAACTAGCCTACCTGGTTAAATAAAGGTTAAATAAAAAATAAAATTGCAGGCCCCATCTCTAACCTGTTGTAAACATCCTTGCTGAGGCTGGGAGCTGAGATTTTGACGCTGCGTTGGCCGCTGATCAGGCAGTTACGAGCAGCCAGGTCTTTATGAACGAAGCGGTGATTGGACATGTGCTCCATCCCAAGAGCCACCTGGGCACAGATGGATACCTGGGTAGATGAAGAGACAGAGACAGAGACAGAGAGACAGAGAGACAGACAGACAGACAGACAGACAGACACAGACAGAGAGAGAGAGAAATGGCATTAGCATATAATACAAAGCAGCTTAACATGGGATGGCCTGAATCAAACAGGTTTTACATATTAGTTTTTTTTAGAGTTGTCAAAAGAAAAGAGGACTAGTTTGCATCAAAATGCAGAAACCTGTGTGCCCTCAAGCTGGAACATAATGTTTCCATTAAAGGGGGCATAATGGCATGTGTCATGTGCTTGTTTTTCAAATGAAATGAGCAAATTACATCCAAAGTGTAGTGAACACTACTTACTCTGGTCTTGGTGGTGATAGGTTGAGACTTGATTTTCTCATCTTTGCTATTGGAGATTCTCAAGAACTGTTTCAGATCTCCCTATTTCCAAGGAAATAGAAATAGAGAAAGGAAAGAGATATATAAAAAAAAAAGAATCAAAAAGGTCAAAAACATTCACTTTGTAAATGTAGGAAGCGTAACAATAAAAAGAACACACTTGGAGGCATGTACCAAATAAAATTGCACAACTTTGCATTGACAATTGTTATAGTCTACATGAATATAAATCATGGATAAGAGTGTTACACTGTGTGTGTGTGTGTGCGCGCGTGTGCATGCGCCTGTGCTTGCTCACGTGCGTATGTGTGTGTGCTCGCTCATGTGTGCATCTACAGTTGAAGTCGGAAGTTTACATACACCTTAGCCAAATACATTTAAACGCAGTTTTTCACAATTCCTGACATGTAATCAGAGTAAAAATCCCCTGTTTTAGGTCAGTTAGGATCACCATTTTATTTTAAGAATGTGAAATGTCAGAATAATAGAGAGAATGATTTATTTCAGCTTTTATTTATTTCATTTACATTTACATTTAAGTCATTTAGCAGACGCTCTTATCCAGAGCGACTCACATTCCCAGTGGGTCAGAAGTTTACATACACTCAATTAGTATTTGGTAGCATTGCCTTTAAATTGTTTAACTTGGGTCAAATGTTTTGGGTAGCCTTCCACAAGCTTCCCACAATAAGTTGGGTGAATTTTGGCCCATTCCTCCTGACAGAGCTAGTGTAACTGAGTCAGGTTTGTAGGCCTCCTTGCTGCACACGCTTTTTCAAGTCTGCCCACAATTTTCTATAGGATTGAGATCAGGGCTTTGTGATGGCCACTCTAATACCTTGACTGTGTTGTCCTTAAGCCATTTAGCCACAACTTTGGAAGTATGCTTGGGGTCATTGTCCATTTGGAAGACCCATTTTCGACCAAGCTTTAACTTCCTGACTGATGTCTTGAGATGTTGCTTCAATATATCCACATAATTTTCCTACCTCATGACGCCAGTCCCTCCTGCAGCAAAGCACCCCCACAACATGATGCAGCCACCCGGTGCTTGGGATGGTGTTCCTTGGCTTGTAAGCCTCCCCCTTTGTCCTCCAAACATAACGATGGTCATTATGGCCAAACAGTTCTATTTTTGTTTCATCAGACCAGAGGACATTTCTCCAAAAAGTACAATCTTTGTCCCCATGTGCAGTTGCCAACCATAGTCTGGCTTTTAATGGTGGTTTTGGAGCAGTGGCTTCTTCCTTCCTGAGCGGTCTATCAGGTTATGTAGATATAGGACTCGTTTTACCGTGGATATTGTCACGAATATCACCGAAGGTGGCTCCCCTTCCTGTTCGGGTGGCGCTCTGCGTTCTACCAGCTGCCACCGATCCCTTTTTCCTTTTTGTTTGTTTTTGTCTAATTGTCTTCACCTGTTCCTTGTTGGGGTTTTGGAGTGGTTATTATTTAAGTTTGTTTAGCCCGCTTGTGTTTGTGCGGGCTTGTTGTCGTTGTACATAAGAGGTGTATTGTTTATTTGGGTTTTCGCTGTCCGGTTTATTTACCAGTGGTCTTTGGGTTGTGTTTGCACCTGTGTTTTGGCGTCACCCATTTTTGTACCTGTTCCTGGTTACTTTTGGACATTAACGCGTTTTTCCCTTGAATCTTCTGTTCTCTGCGCCTGACTCCACAACCATCACTCTTCAGACGTTACAGATATAGATACTTTTGTACCTGTTTCCTCTAGCATATTCACAAGGTCCTTTGCTGTTGTTCTGGGATTGATTTGCACTTTCACACCAATGTACATTCATCTCTAGGAGACAGAACGTGTCTTCTTCCTGAGCGGTAAGACGGCTGCGTGGTCCCATGGTGTTTATACTTGCGTACTATTGTTTGTACCGATAAACGTGGTACCTTCAGGCATTTGGAAATTGCTCCCAAGGATGAACCAGACTTGTAGAGGTCTACAATTTATTGAAATACATCCACAGGTACACCTCCAATTGCCTATCAGAAGCTTCTAAAGCCATGACATAATTTCTGGAATTGTCCAAGCTGTATAAAGGCACAGTCAACTTAGTGTATGTAAACCTCTGGCTCACTGGAATTGTGATACAGTGAATTATAAGTGAAATAATCTGTCTGTAAACAATTGTTGGAAAAATTACTTGTGTCATGCACAAAGTAGATGTCCTAACCGACTTGCCAAAACTATAGTTTGTTAACAAGAAATTTGTGGAGTGATTGAAAAACGAGTTTTAATGACTCCAACCTAAGTGTATGTAAACTTCCGACTTCAACTGTATGTGTGTGTGCGTCTATTTGTGCACATGTATTTGTGTGTTTACCAGGTCATAATACTCCAGGATCATATAGTGGGGCTCGGCCTCCCTACACAGTCCCAGCAGTCGCACCACATTGCCGTGGCTCAGCTTGGAGAACATGTCGGCCTCACGGCGGAAATCCAGCTGTAGCTGCTCATCTCTGCTCTGCAGGCTTTTCACCAACACCACTGTCTCCTCCTCACCCTCCTCGATGCCCTTTGCCTTGGCCAGCAGCACCTCGCCAAACTCACCCTTCCCTACACACAGACAGACGCAGGCAGGAAGACAGACGGACAGACAGGTAGGCACGCACAGGTCAGAGATTAGAGGGTCACTCAGATATGCCAACATTTTCTTCCAGGGTTAGGAGTAAAGACAAACCTGGTAAATAGAGGTGAAATTAAGTAAATGAATGAAAATGTGTTCACTCTAGTTACAGTGCACAGCTGTTCGGCACGTTCTCAATTAGACTCCCTCCTCATACCCACATGGCCATCTTACCCAGTGTCGTGATGGTGTGTAGGTCTTCTCGGGGGAACTGAAGCTTTTCGTTGGCACTGCTATGGCGTTTCTCTGCTGCAGCTGTGGTGCCCACGCTGGTCAAAGCCACCTCTTCCTGGATCTCAGCGGTGGTGTGGCCATTCTGCTGTACAGCCCCTCCTGGTGGACATCAACCACATTACATAATGTGTATGTTAGAGATTGACTACATTGCAGTCGGACTGCACAGAATCACTGATGTAGAAATCACCTTGCATCCCAAATCAACCACATTACATAATGTGTATGTTTGAGATTGACTACATTGCAGTCGGACTGCACAGAATCACTGATGTAGAAATCACCTTGCATCCCAAATAACTACTCATTATGTGGTCAAGATAAGCGATTCTGCACCTCGACTTGGTCAAAATGATCCCCTGAAAGACACCGAATGTTGTGGTCATAAAATTCCAATATACCAAAATGTGATGTGAACTCTACAAGAAAATGTGCAGACGGTAATGTGGGCAGATATTGCACAACACAATTCAAACATACTCCAGTTTGATGATTAGAAATATTTAATAACCATTTTATAATAATGCTAATATTTTGAAATCCGAGAGAAAAGTTCCCTGAGTCTGTAACCCCTTACTTTGAGCACTTCAGTGCCAAAACTGAGATTTTTGTATTTCACCAGGTAAATTGACTGAGAACACATTCTCATTTACAGCAACAACCTGGGGAATAGTTACAGGGGAGAGGAGATGAATGAGCCAATTGTAAACTGGGGATAATTAGGTGGCCATGACACTCACATTGGGAATTTAGCCAGGACACCGGGGTTAACACCCCTATTCTGACAACAAGTGCCATGGGATCTTTAGTGACCACAGATAGTCAGGACATCACATCCAAAAGACAGCACCCTACACAGGTCAATGTCCCCAATCACTGCCTTAGGGCATTCAGATATTTATTTTTTTAGACCAAAGGAAAGGGTGCCTCCTACTGGCCCTCCAAAACCACTTCCAGCAGCATCTGGTCTCCCATCCAGGGACTGACCAGGACCAACCCTGCTTAACTTCAGAAGCCAGCCAGCAGTGGGTTGCAGAGTGGTGTGCTGCCAGCCTTAGTATGGTTGTACAGATGAGAGGGAACAAATGCAGCCATTATATCTAGATTAACTTCACAAAGATAAGTATTTAGTTTGTTAGGAGAGAACCCCAGTTTTGCTTACTTAATCTTAAAGAGTTTTACCAAATTATATAAAACAACTCAAAACCCAGGTATTTGACTATGGTGACCTTTGCACTTTCCTTGCAATGCTCTTGGCAGCCACAAGGTGGTAGCAAGTCAACTGGGTATGAATGAGCACCAAATGTTCAACATGTACGGGCAGAGCATGATGTAGGCAAGAGCATTCAGACACACATCAGACTCATAAATAAATGTTTCTTCTGTGACACAAAGACACAACTACTTGCCAGACATGTAGCCTACAAAAGATTATAGCAAACAGTGGATTTACTCAGAAACCCACCGGGAATTGACGCTTAGTCTGGAAAACCAGACCCTAGGCAACAGTGAATAGGGTCTGGTTTCAACGAGGGACTCTTTTGGCATAGAGGAACTACGTCACTGCCTACGTTGATAAGTGAAGGGGGGGGGGGGGATCGGGGAGTCTCCCAACAAATCGAGAGGCAGACATGCCAGAATGTCGCGATTCAAAACTTAAGTTTGCAAGCAAAAACCTTTGTAGTGGTTTTAGTTAAGGTATTGATGCAAACTAGCCTCTTGTGAATCCCCCCCCCACACACACACACATCCCTATCCCCCCCAACTCACTGTTAAGACACTCCATCTCGGGCTCCTCTCCCTCCTGGCCCTTCTGCAGTCTCTTGGCGTTGCGTCTCTTCTTGCAGTAGAACATGAGGCCCAGCACCACGATGATGTAGGCCACGGCTGCCCCCACAGACAAACCTATAGTCTGAATCATTTTATAGGGTGCCTTCTCCTCGTGGTCCACCAATGTCTGCACCGGTTTCTCTGCCAAAGACAGAGGAGAAAAGGACATTAGGGTTATTTTATTTTATTTATCCAGGTAGGCTGATGAGAGCACATTCTCTTTGTTTATCAGGATGATCTGTGTTCATTAAAGTTTGAAGTGATAGTTCATCAGATGTTACTTGTATTTCTCCATGTAGGTTATTGAGAATACATTCACTTTAACAATAGCAGCCTGATTTGCTGTAGCAGAGGAGTGAGTAGTGGTAGTTCAAATTTGGGATTGAGACATATACACAACAGATGGTATTGAACATGGGTGGACATATCTCTGGCTTGGTATGTTCTTCAATCTGGTACCCACTGCTTGAGAAAAGAGTGTTGTGTGTCCATCCAAGTAATATTGAATGCACATCATGTGGATCATTAACCCTTTACACTTGTGGGAATTGGCCAATATGAGCAGGGTTAAATTAAAATGTTTCTTACGGAGGAAACATGAAATGCATGAGCATTGTAGCAATTGAAAGGGAACCGTTTGGAGATTCTGGGAAATGTATTAGACCAAATTTAAGGACACAACATTTCACCTGGCACAAGACTGAATCCAAACATTCCACTGTTGATTTTATGAGCATTTTACATGTACTGTACTTTTCGCCACATTTGTTGATTACGAAATCTGAATATTATGTGGATACATTCAGTAACATGATAAGAATATTCCTGGAAAATATGGGGTAGGTGCAACATAAGAAAAATTGTTAAGTGAGAGGACTAACTGGTGTCTCCAAGTGGCTACACACCTCTCCAAAGTGTGCACAGTTGCTAAGTAATTCCAATGCACTTTTATGACTCAAGAAGAGTCTTCAACTATAAGGTGTTTTTGGAGCTCTCCTAGCTGTGCCGTTGAGGAACTAAAGCAAGCAGACTTGTAGTTGTTTTGTTTGGAACACAAACCTGCATCCCCGCCATCACACAATTACTGTTGTTGTTCACGCAATCCAAAAACGGATCATTATAAATTGCATTCTGGGTCAGGTGGGCATCATTTGAAAGCTTGTTCTATTGTCAACAAGACCAGCTAAGTTACAAAATACCACCGTACAGTGATAGGCTTTCACAAGGCAATTCAGAGAAACAGATTGTCATTTATTGTGCATTGAAATGAGTCATAGGTGTATTCTGCAGCGAATAAAAAACCCATAATAATTTAAAGCATTTCCCCCACTCAGACAAAACATTTTTTTTTTTAAGTTTCCCAGTTAGTGGGAGGGATGGGGGCAGCTCCTTGTCGCGTGCGGTGCTCAAGTTCAGAACGGCTGTCAGTCAAAACCCATACAGCTCTGTAAAGTGCAGAGCCTGAGCTCTGACGTCATTTATAGCATGTTACTGTACAGCCACTGCGTTCCAATTTAGGAGCTTATCAGTGCCCAAATTCAAATTTCAATCCGTATACGGGTACTGTACGAGTGTAAAAGACTACAGTTCCAAGCTGTCAGTTCCAAGCTTTCTTTTCTTTAATGTTTTTGTTAAGGAAACTGGCACATAAAAAAACATCCAAAGATTTCACACTCACATCATTCTTTTCTAACCAGAGCCTTAGAAACTGGAACAAAATGCTGAATGAATTCCTCTGTCCTACAATTAACTACTTCTGCGAACTAAACAGTCTGCCTCACTTAACCCCTCACAGGGAGAGGTTTGAATAATACAAAACCCTGAACATCCTATTTTAAATTACAAGCCCAAGCACAAGGAGGAGCCACAGTGTATGTGAGAGAGGGTTGATTCAATCTACGGTCTGTCCCTGTCACGTCACCGATGACTCTGGCGAGACAGGTTATTAGAATGCTCAGATGGCTGAGTGGTTAATTACAGTCCTCATCCAGTCCTCGTGATTGCTACACACATGCACACACAGTAACATTGTGGGGGTGGCATCATTTTGTGCGTATGTGTGTGCATCTGTATGAGAGAGAGAGACTTACCCACTACGTAGAGCTGTGCCACACGGTCACTGATGCTGCAGCTGTTTCCGGCAATGCAGGTGTATTTGCCTGTGTCATCCGTGGTGACATCTGTTATCACCAGAGAGCCATTGACCATTAACTGGAACCTGAGAGAGAAAGAGTGAGAGAGAGAGAGAGAGAGAGTGTGCAAGAGAGGGTAGAAAGAGAGAGAGTGAGACTTGTCCTCTTGCTCAGTTGTACACCGGGGCCTGCCACTCCTCTTTCTATTCTGGTTAGGGCCAGTTTGTGCTGTTCTGTGAAGGGAGTAGTACAGTCGTGGCCAAAAGTTCTGAGAATGACACATATATTAATTTCCACAAACTTTGTTGCTTCAGTGTCTTTAGATATTTTTGTCAGATGTTACTATGGAATACTGAAGTATAATTACAAGCATTTCATAAGGGTCAAAGGCTTTTATTGACAATTACATGAAGTTCATGCAAAGTGTTGACCCTTCTTTTTCAAGACCTCTGCAATCCGCCCTGGCATGCTGTCAATTATCTTCTGGGCCACATCCTGACTGATGGCAGTCCATTCTTGCATAATCAATGCTTGGAGTTTGTCAGAATTTATGAGTTTTTGTTTGTCCACCCGCCTCTTGAGGATTGACCACAAGTTCTCAATGGGATTAAGGTCTGGGGAGTTTCCTGGCCATGGACCCAAAATATGGATGTTTTGTTCCCCGAGCCACTTAGTTATCACTTTTGCCTTATGGCAAGGTGCTCCATCATGCTGGAAAAGGTATCGTTCGTCACCAAACTGTTTCTGGATGGATGGGAGAAGTTGCTCTCGGAGGATGTGTTGGTACCATTCTATATTCATGGCTGTGTTCTTAGGAAAAATTGTGAGTGAGCCCACTCCATTGGTTGAGAAGCAACCCCACACATGAATGGTCTCAGGATGTTTTACTGTTGGCATGACACAGGACTGATGATAGTGCTCACCTTGTCTTCTCCGGACAAGCTTTTTTCCGGATGCCCCAAACAATCGGAAAGGGGATTCATCAGAGAAAATGACTTTACCCCAGTCCTCAGCAGTCCAATCCATGTACCTTTTGCAGAATATCAGTCTGTCCCTGATGTTTTTCCTAGAGAGAAGTGTCTTCTTTGCTGCCCTTCTTGACACCAGGCCATCCTCCAAAATTATTCGCCTCACTGTGTGTGCAGATGCACTCACACCAGCCTGCTGCCATTCCCGAGCAAGCTCTGTACTGGTGGTGCCCCGATCCCGCAGCTTAATCAACTTTAGGAGACGGTCCTAGCGCTTGCTGAACTTTCTTGGGTGCCCTGAAGCCTTCTTCACAACAATTGACCCGCTCTCCTTGAAGTTCTTGATGATCCGATAAATGGTTGATTTAGGTGCAATCTTACTGGCAGCAATATCCTTGCCCGTGAAGCCCTTTTTGTGCAAAGCAACGATGACGGCACGTGTTTCCTTGCAGGTAACCATGGATGACAGAGGAAGAATAATGATTCCAAGCACCACCCTCCTTTTGAAGCTTCCAGTCTGTTATTCAAACTCAATCAGCATGACAGAGTGATCTCCAGCCTTGTCCTCATCAACACTCACACCTGTGTTAACGAGAGAATCACTGACAAGATGTCAGCTGATCCTTTTGTGGCAGGGCTGAAATGCAGTGGAATTGTTTTTGGGGATTCAGTTCATTTGCATGGCAAAGAGGGACTTTGCAATTAACTGCAATTCATCTGATCACTCTTCATAACATTCTGGAGTATATGCAAATTGCCATCATACAAACTGAGGCAGCAGACTGTGAAAATTAATATGTGTGTCATTCTCAAAACTTTTAGCCATGACTGTACATAGCGTTGCATGAGATCTTCAGTTTCTTGGCAATTTCTCGCATGGAATAGCCTTCATTTCTCAGAAAAATAATAGACTTGACGAGTTTCAGAAGAAAGTTCTTTGTTTCTGGCCATTTTGAGCCTATAATCGATCCCACAAATGCTGATACTCCAGATACTCAACTAGTCTAAAGAAGGCCAGGTTTATTGCTTCTTTAATCAGAACAACCGTTTTCAGCTGTGCTAACATAATTGCAAAAGTGTTTTGTAATGATCAATTAGCCTTTTAAAATGATAAAGCTGGATTAGCTAACACAATGTGCCATTGGAACACAGGAGTGATGGTTGCTGATAATGGGCCTCTGTACGCCTATGTAGATATTCCATTAAAAATCAGCAATTTCCAGCTACGATAGTCATTTACTGTATTTCTGATCAATTTGATGTTATTTTAATGGACAATTTTTTTTGTCGCTTTTCTTTCAAAAACAAGGACATTTCTAAGTGAACCCAAACTTTTGAACGGTGGTGTATGTTGTGTCACAACTTGTGTCAATTACAATCCAGTGCTTTTTTAAATTCCAGAGCACCACAAAGGAAGACAATGTTGTCGTGTGTGTGTTATTATCGTCTCTGTGGGTAAAGCCTTACCTTCTCCTGCTGGTGTCCAGCACCTTATCCTTTACCATCCACTGGACGCGGGGCTCAGGGTCTGCTGTGGCCTGGCAGTGTAGGATGGCTGTGTGGCCCTGGTACACTGTGGTGTTCTCTGGCTCCAGCTTAAAGCGGATATACACTACACACACACACACACACACACACACACACACACACACACACATGGTTAATATACCACACTCCATCTCTAAACAAAGCCCATGACACTGATTTCCTATAAACTCACTGTGGTGACAGTGTTGTAGAGCTGGGACAATAAACCAGAAAATGATCAAGACTGACCATACAGATAACTTATCGCGGGCATTTTGCTGATATCATTCAATGCGATAGGTAGCCTATACTAGAGAAATGTTCTGTTTGAAACTAAATACTTTTGCTGATATGGGTGATTGTTAATGGGACAATTGATGGCTACTACCATCAAACTAGTAGTAGTAGTTTAAAGGATGATAAATAAAAAAGCTGTGGTGCACATTAATGTTATAAACGTATCGTTCTATTTATCGTTATCGCATCAATTCAGGCAATTTATAACAATGTGGGACTTTTTGTCCATATCGAACAGCTAGTTCTACATTGTGGTGGGCTTTCTTTGTGTCAACCACAAGTGTCTTCAACACCTAATGGAGTTTCATTACATGGCAGCCAGATGGCCTTCTAGTGCATGGATGAATGAAAGAGACAACCACATCGACAATGGTCATTGGAAAGCTGATTATAAACAGTGCATCAAGAGAAGAGACAAACAGTGATCCCAAAGGATTGCCGTTATGAGGACGGTGAGGAAAATACAAACCTAAAACTAGTGTAAAAAACGCACACGAGTAGACGAATGTCCTTGACTTTTTTCATTTTTTATTGCAAGGCGCATGTTTTATTTTATTTTATTGAAGTCAAGGCCAGTCGTCAATTAGTTGTGCCAGCCCAAACCAGTTAAATAGCCATCACTAGCCGGCTTCCACCCGGCTACGCAACCCTGCACCTTAGAGGCTGCTGCCCTACATACATAGACTTGGAATTACTGGCCACTTCAATAATGGAACACTAGTCACTTTAATCATGTTTAAAAAATGTTTACATACTGCTTTACTCATCTCATATGTATATACTGTATTCTATGGTACTGTATTTTAGTCAATGCCACTCTGACATTCCGTGATATAATATTTATATATTTCTTAATTCCATTATTTGACTTTTAGATTTGTGTGTATTGTTGTGTATTGTAAGATACTACTGCACTGTTGGAGCTAGGAACAGAAGCATTACACCCGCAACAACCCACAATCTGCAAAATATGTGTAAGTGACCAATCAAATTTGATTTTGATTTGAACCAGCACCTGGATCTCCTCTAGACACACTGCTATGCACAGTCTCTTTCGCTTTTGCAAAGGAAAATACAAAGTGAACTACAGTTAATCAAACACATACACGCTGCGCACAGACACACACACACACTCAAATGCACACACACTCGAACGCACACACACTCAAACGCACACACACTCAAACGCACAAGAACACACACGCCTTACCTGCCACAGTGAGGCCGACCATGGCTCTGATCTCCCCCTGTAGGCTGTTGGAGGCGATACAGGTGTAGTTTCCTGCGTCGCTGCGTGTCACTTTGGTGAAGTGGAGCTGGCTATTCCTCATCTCCACATGAGGAAGCAGCTCTCCACCATCTGTACGGGGCGACATAGTGTCAGAGAGGAGTTCAATGGGGGGAGGGGCTGAGAAACTACAGTACTGTGGTACCCTTTACCCACTATCGCGCTGTCCCGAAACATACTTGGTTGGACATGTTCCTTTAATATGGTCCTATCCAGTGCAACTGTGGTGGATGTGTAACCAGGCCAGTGCAGTACAGCTTGGCTCAGTACTGTGAAATGGTTATGAGTGTAATGGACGTAGGCTTGGACGATATACCATCGTCTTTCGACAATTATTGACCGCCATCGTCGACGGTGACGACTAATTGACGTGACAGACGATGGTTTAGCCTATTTGAGCTATACTGGCGCTGCACAGTAAAAAACTGTGACTCGCAGTGACATTCCGACTAATATATTCCTATTTGCTATAACCCATTTCAATAAATAAGTTATATAGCCTGCAGAATGCAAGAGAGGAATGTAGGCCAGACAGAGAGGAGAATTCCACCAAAGCAGCACAAAAATGTTCAGTAAGAAAATATTATTTCTCTCTCTCTGTCGGATTCATGGGCATCAGCCTACATCATAAACGTATAGATAAAAAAATAAAATAATGGACACTCCTTAACTTGTGTTGTCTCTGTTAATTATTTTTTTTTTTTACTATATTGCTTTCTCTCTCCATTTATAAGGCTATGAATATGCATCCTTTATGCATCCTAATCAAACAATGAATGTAACGGAGTTCCATCTCAAAAACTTATTTGAATAGCCTAAAAAGGCAAGGTATCCAGAGGACTAATAATGTGAGAGAGGGAAAATCCTTGCACGACAGGATGAAAACCAAATGGCCAATAACCTATGCTTCTTCTAGGCCTATAATACAAGTTAAAGTCATGAACAGTAAACTGACCTACAAAGGCAAAACACAGTAATTACATAACTTTTCTTACGGCAAAATCTGACTTCAAAGTATTTTTTCTGTCTACACAGGCAGCAATTTCTGATACTCAATCATATATTCTGATCAAGTAGGGCAGAGGGCAGAGTTTGTAGGGCAGAGTAGCTTATTTCCCAAATATTCTAGCCTATGAAGTTGTGGCTTTAAATTAACAAAGAACAAGAATGAAAGTCTGTAGCCTAAGCCTGGGAATAGGCTGTTCTCAATCACAGCTTTATGAGAGATAGAACAAACAATAGCATTTTTATATTATTTTATGAGGCAAATAAAGCTATTATTATCCAGTTCTGAAGACGGTAGACTGCTTCTATGCAGCCAATAATGTAGGCCTATAACCAATAGGGCTGATAGTATTGTATTTCACAATGTTTTTTTTTTCATTCATCTGATTCTATCTACAATGCATTCCTTCTGAAATGATTCCGTATTCTAACATTATCCATAATCTGATGTTATAAGAAGATTTTATTGTCTATTGTCACAGGACATAGATTTTGTATTTCTTATTTCTGTGAGCTGTGACAATGGCTTTATCCCAACCCCTGGAAACGCACATACACACACCCACGGAGAGGTTGGAACACAGGGCCAGTCTCAGTCCTGCGCCCCTGGAGGGTTAAGTGCTTTTCCCAAGGTCACAATGGCAGGAAATGGCATCTAGGATATTGTGGTCTAGCACTGAGTAGGACCACCCTGCACTCACCTGCTTTGGTCCATTTGATGGTGGGGGTCTCTCTGCCTGTGGCAGAACACTGGATGTTGACCTCCTTGTCCAGCTCCAGGCACTGAGATGGCTGGGGCGTAGGGGTGAACTTCAGTTTCTCTGGAACACACAGGTAAAAAGGTCAAACACACCATGACCCACACAGCTAAGAGAGAGTAGCCTGGTCCCAGGTACACCCCTGTACACTATACAAAGCTATTTACAGCATGTTCAGACACATTTAAGAACATCCAGATGCAAGCACACACGTTCACATGGCTGAATGAAGAATCACAAGGGTATCAAGATCTTAGATCACCAAAACAAAGACGAGGTAGACAAAGCAAGTCAGGAATTAGACAACCCATGTTAACAACTCTAGAACAGCAGCACCAGGGGAACATCTAAGGTTAAACTGAATTAAACTGGCTGATCACGTTCACACACATGCTCTCTCCCATGCACGCACGCACACACGCACATCATGTAGTTCCAGCTCACCCAGTACATAGACTCTGGCATTTCCAGACAGCTTGCCTCCCTCTGTCCTGCTCACACAGGCATACATCTGACCATCATACACCTCCACATTATTGATGCGCAGAGTACCATTGGGGAACACTGTAAAGCGTGGGTCCTGATAAAGAGAATGGAGAGGAATAAGAGAATGGAGAGGAATGGCCTAGATACCGTTTTTTTTATGTGTGTGTGCGTGTGCACGCCTGCATGCCTGTGTGTGTGTGCTTACGTGCATGTGTCTGTGTGCGATAGAAAGAGAAAGAGAGAGATACTGACTTCAGGCATGACCATAATGCTGTTTCGGTGCCACGTGACCTCAGGCTCAGGGGTAGCCTGAGCGTGGCAATGGAGGTAGCCTGGTCTTCCCTCCTCCAGGTAGCTGTCCTGGGGCTTGGTTACCCACACTGGGGCAGCTGAATCACACACACAAATGAAGAATTATTACTGTAGTAGAAGCCAGAGTCAATCATGTTGAATCCCAAATTGACCCCTTGCTTAGGAACAGAATGGACAAGTAACGACAAAAGCACAACCCTATAATAGGGACCAGAGTTTTGCATGGTCAGGACACACTGCTGGCCCTAGCCATGATGTAATAGGTCAGAAGACGGTGGCCTGACTCACTGGCCACTGTGAAGGTCAGCTCCTGGGTCTTGCGGCCCGCCTTGTTTTGTGCCACGCAGGTGTAGGAACCTGAGTCGCCCTGCTCGGTGGGGCTGAAGACCAGCTCACTGCCTTCCTGGTACACCCGTCCCTCCGTGGGGACCCGCACCCCTTCCCGCTCCCACCACACCTCAGGCTGGGGCTTTCCATGCGGGGCCGTACAGGACACACGCTGCATGGTGTCTGCTGTGAAGACCCGGGACTGTCTGGGGGACATATCCTCAATCTCTGTAATAGGGAGAGAGGGAAAGAGAGAGAGACAGGAAGAGAGAGAGAGAGAGAGAGAGCGAGAGCGAGAGCGAGAGTGGGGAGGCAGAAAGTGGGAGTGTGAGGGGGTGGGAGAGTGGCAGAGAGAGGAAGAGATAGAGAGACATTGAGAAAGAGAGTATGTGGCATTATTTTAATGCTCAAATTGATTTTTTAAACTACTGTAGTCTCAGGAGATAATAATCAAAATGCCAATTAAGCTTTTTTCGAATTTGAATTTCAGAGGCATTAGCATACTTGTCTTCAGTCTGAAATGCTATTCAGGGACGCCGAAAAGTCATTATTTTCTTTTTAAGAAACAACTACTGAAAGTATTCAGACCCCTTGCCTTATTCCACATTTTGTTACGTTACAGCATTATTCTAAAATGTATTAAATCCTTTCCCCCCCCCTCAATCTACACACAAAAAGTGAAAACAGGTTCAGAAATTTTAGCAAATGTATAAAAAATATAAAACAGAAATACCTTATTTACACAAGTATTGGGACCCTTTGCTTTGAGACGCAAAATTGAGCTCAGGTGATGCATGTTTCCATTGATCATCCTTGAGATGTTTCGACAACTTGATTGGAGTCCAGCTGTGGTAAATTAAATTGATTGGACATGATTTGGAAAGAAACACACCTGTCTACAAAAGATCCCACAGCTGACAGCGCATGTCAGAGCAAAAACCAAGTCATGAGGTCGAAGAAATTGTCCGTAGAGCTCAGAGACAGGATTGTGTCGAGGCACAGATCTGGGGAAGGGTACCCAAATATTTCTGCAGCATTGAAGGTCTCCAAGAACACAGTGGCCTCCATCATTCTTAAATGGAAGAAGTTTGGAACCACCACGACTCTTCCTAAAGCTGGCCGGCTGGCCAAACTGAACAATCGGGGGAGAAGAACCCGATGGTCACTCTGACAGAGCTCCTCTGTGGAGATGGGAGAAACTTCCAGAAGGACAACCATCTCTGCAGCACTCTACCAATCAGGGCTTTATGGTAGAGTGGCCAGACAGAAGCCACTCCTCAGTAAAAGTCCCATGACAGCCCGCTTGGAGTTTTCCAAAGGCACCTAAAGGACTTTCAGACCATGAGAAACGAGATTCTCTGGTCTGATGAAACCAAGATTGAACTCTGGCCTGAATTTCAAGCGTCACATCTGGAGGAAACCTGGCATGATCCCTACGGTGAAGCATGGTAGTGGCAGCATCATACTATGGGGATGTTTTTCAGTGGCAGGGACTGGGAGACTAGTCAGGATCAAGTGAAAGATCAACAGAGCAAAGTACATAGTGTTCCTCGACAAAACCTGCTCCAGAGCGCTCAGGACCTCAGACTGGGGCAAAGGTTGACCTTCCAACAGGACAACGACCCTAAGCACACAGCCAAGACAATGCAGGAGTGGCTCCGGGACAAGTCTCTGAATGTCCTTGAGTGGCCCAGCCAGAGCCCAGACTTGAACCTGATAAAACATCTCTGGAAAGACCTGAAAATAGCTGTGCAGCAATGCTCCCCATCCAACCTGACAAAGCTTGAGAGGATATGCAGAGAAGAATGGGAGAAACTCCCCAAATACAGGTGTGCCAAGCTTGTGGCATCATACCCAAGAAGATTTACGGCTGTAATCCCTGCCAAAGGTGCTTCAACAAAGTGCTGAGTAAAGGGTCTCAATACTTATGTAAATTAAAATATTTCAGTAAAAAGAAACACACAAAGAAACAAGTAAAATTCAAAACCTGTTTTTGCTTTGTCATTATGGGGTATTGTGTGTAGATTGATGAGAAAAATAAACAATTTAATCAATTTTAGAATAAGGCTGTAACGTAACAAAATGTAGAAAAAGTCAAGGGGTCTGAATACTTTCTGAATGCACTGTACAGCAAGGGAACAGCAATTAGAGGACAAATCCTGAATTGTATTTGTAATGAACACGATGGGAGACAGAGCGGGTTTCAAGCACAGGGCGCAGCAAGTGTTTATTGTGAAGGACCACAGGAGGAGGCAGGTAGCTGGGTCCAAGGGCAGGCAGATGGGGTCTACACAGGGGGTCTAAAAAGGCAACAGTACAGGCAGGGAAAAGGCTAGTAACGTCATCTGGGAGATCAGGCAATAGGTTGATAACAGGAAATCCGAGGTACAGGCAGGGAATAGGCAAAAGGCGTCGATAATGAGGCAGCCAAAAACTATCATATGCGGGTGGATAAATTATGGGGAAACGCAGCGCTGCGAAAAGAAAGCTGTCACAAAACAAACAATACCTCACATTGATGGGGTGCAAACTGAACTAAATAGTGTGTGATAATGACATACAGGTGTGTGAACAGGTGATCAGAATTCAGGTGTTTGGGATCTGGAGAGTGAGCTGCGTTCAGGGGATCTACGTGTTTGAGAGTGTGAGTTGGAAGAAGACGTTACAGTTTTGAAATACTACTTTCATATACTATCTTCCATATACTTTGAGCATTTGCTTGAGAATGCCTGGAGTGCCAGATGTGTGTGGTCTGCATTTTTGCTTGATATCCTATTGGTTGTATTGCTCCAGGCAAGCTCAATTAAGCCCAGCTAAAGTATTTGAAATGATTTAAAATAGTATTTGAACCCAGGTCTATGTATGTCTGACTGTATACAGTCATGGCCAAAAGCTTTGAGAATGACACAAATATTAATTTCACAAAGTCGGCAGCCTCAGTGTCTTTAGATATTTTTGTCAGATGTTACTATGGAATACTGAAATATAATTACAAGTATTTCATAAGTGTCAAAGGTTTTTATTGACAATTACATGAAGTTGATGCCAAGAGTCAATATTTGCAGTGTTGACCATTCTTTTTCAAGACCTCTGCAATCCGCCCTGGCATGCTGTCAATTAACTTATGGGCCACATCCTGACTGATAGCAGCCCATTCTTGCATAATCAATGCTTGGAGTTTGTCAGAATTTGAGGGGTTTTGTTTGTCCACCCGCCTCTTGAGGATTGACCACAAGTTCTCAATGGGTTTAAGGTCTGGGGAGTTTCCTGGCCATGGACCCAAAATATTGATGTTTTGCAGAGGTCTTGAAAAATAAGTATTTCATAGTAACATCTGACAAAACAATATCTAAAGACACTGAGGCAGCAGAATTTCGACCGCGACTGTATATACAGTAAGTGGAATGCGATCTACCGTTGAGACTCACAGGACTGCCTCTCTTTCTTTCACTACTACTGTGAGCTACTACAGTGTATTGCCCAACATGCCTCTCAAACCAGGTCAACAGTTCGAACCTGATCCTTACCAGGTGAACATATGAAGAGTCCCAAATGACACCCTATTCCCTACCTAGTGCATTACTTTTGACCAGAGCCCTATGGGCCCTTGTCAATGGTAGTGCACTATATAGGGAATAGGGTGCCATTTGAAATAAAGTTATTAGAGTTAAGCGGGGAAAAACGCACCACATTCTTCAGCAGATGAAAGAGAGCATTGTGTGTGTGTGTGCATGCCTGTGTGTGTTTTGGGGCTGACATAGAGGGACTGTTCAACCTTTTACACTTGTTTAACCTTTTACAATTGGCCTATATGGATAGGTGTATATTGACATGTTTCTTACAGAAGAAATATGAAAAGCATATGCATAACCATGGTAGCAATTGAAAGGGAACAGCAGTTTTGAGATAATTGGGGAAATGATTAGTCCAAACATTCCACTGTTGATTTGATGTGCATTTTACATTGACTTTACTTTTCGCCGCATTTGTTGATAACGAAATCTGTCAGATAAGACTATTCCTGGAAAATGTGCGGTAGGTGCAACATAAGACAACTACAATTTCAAGGGTTGGAGTGAGAGGACTAACTGGTGTCCCCAAGTGGCCACACACATCTACAAAGTGGGCACATTTCCTAAGTAATTTCAATGCACTTTTATGACTCAAAGAAAAAACTTCAACGCTAAGGTACTTTTATTTTTGCTCTCCTAGCTGTGCCGATGAGGAACTAGAGCAAGCACACTTGTAGTTGTTTTGTTTGGAACACAACCCTGCATCCCGCCATCACACAATTACTGTTGTTGTTCACGTAATCCAAAAACAGTCCATTATAAATAACAATCTGGGTCAGGTGGGCATGACTTCAAAGCTTGTTCTTTTGCCAATATGACTAGCTAAAACATAAAATATGATCTTACAGTGTTAGACTTTCACAAGGCAATTCAGAGAAACCGATCGCAATTTTGGTGCGCATTGAAAGGAGTCATGGGTGAATTCAGGTGCGTGTCCCACGGATAATTGTCATCACAACAAACAACAACCCAGGGTATGATGCCATGTCCTCTTGTAACTGAAAATTTGGACTCATGGGTGGTTGGCTTGCTTATATGACATCAAAGCGGTATTTATTATAATTCACAACGTCTCATATTTCAAAATACATAGAGTCCTTTTAATTTACAGAATTTCCCTCACTCAGACAACAAAACCCTTGCAAAAGTTGCACAATTAGGGATGGGGGTAACTTCTTGTTGCGTGCGGTGCTCAATTTCAGAACGGTTGTGAAGCTCAGAGCCAGAGTTCTGATGTAATGTATAGCATGTTAATGTATGGCCACTATGTTCCAATTTAGGAGCTTATCAGTGTCCAAATCGGCCATTTTCAACCAGTATAAATGTACGAGTGTGAAGGGTTAAACTTGTCCCAAAAACGCTGAACCCGGATCGGTGTGACACAATTCCAGTTTAATGCCTTAAGGCAGGGGTTCCAAAATGTTTTCACTCATTAAGGCAGGGGAACACATTTAAATACATTTAAATTCAGTTTTTCACAATTCTTGACATTTAATCCTAGTAAAAATGCCCTGTATAAAATCAGGTAGGATCACCACTTTATTTTAAGTATGTGAAATGTCAGAATAATAGAGGACAGAATGATTATTTCAGCTTTTATTTCTTTCATCACATTCTCAGTGGGTCAGAAGATTACAAACACTCGATTAGTATATGGTAGCATTGCCTTTAAATTGTTTAACTTGGGTCAAACGTTCCGGGTAGTCTTCCACAAGCTTCCCACAATAAGTTGGGTGAATTTTGGGCCATTCTTCCTGACAGAGCTGGTGTAACTGAGTCTGGTTTGCAGGCCTCCTTGTTCGCACACGCTTTTTCAGTTCTGCCCACAAATTTTCTGTAGGATTGAGGTCAGGGCTTTGTGATGGCCAATCCAATCCAATACCTTGAATTTGTTGTCCTTAAGTCATTTTGTCATTCAAGTATGCTTGGGTCATTGTCCATTTGGAAGACCCAATTGCGACCAAGCTTGAACTTCCTGACTGATGTCTTGAGATGTTGCTTTAATATATCCACATAATTTTCCTCCCTCATGATGCCATCTATTTTGTGAAGTGCACCAGTCCCTCCTGCAGCAAAGCACCCACACAACATGATGCTGCCACCCCCGTGCTTCACGATTGGAATGGTGTTCTTCGGCTTGCAAGTCTCCCCTTTTTTCCTCCAAACATAACAATTGTCATTATGGCCAAACAGTTCTATTTTTGTTTCATCAGACCAGAAGACATTTCTCCAAAAAGTACTATCTTTGTCCCCATGTGCAGTTGCAAACCGTAGTCTGGCTTTTTTTATGGCGGTTTTGGAGCAGTGGCTTCTTCCTTCTTGAGCTGCCTTTTAGGTTATGTCGATATAGGAATCAATTTACTGTGGATATAGATACCTTTGTACCTGTTTCCTCCAGGATATTCAGAAGGTCCTTTGCTGCCGTTCTGGGATTGATTTGCACTTTTCGCACCAAAGTACATTCATCTCTAGGAGACAGAACGCGTCTCCTTCCTGAGTGGTATGATGGCTGCGTGGTCCCATGGTGTTTATACTTGCGTACTATTGTTTGTACAGATGAACGTGGTACCTTCAGGCGTTTGGAAATTGCTCCCAATGATGAACTAGACTTGTAGAGGGCTACACATTTTTTCTGAGCTCTTGGCTGATTTCTTTTGATTTTCCCATGATGTCAAGCAAAGAGGCACTGAGGTTGAAGGTAGGCCTTGAAATACATCCACAGGTACACCTCCAGTTGACCCAAATTATGTCAATTAGCCTATCAAAAGCTTCTAAAGCCATAAAGCCATCATTTTCTGGAATTTTCCAAGCTGTTTAAAGGCACAGTCAACTTAGTGTATATAAACTTCTGACCCACTGGAATTGTGATACAGTGAATTATAAGTGAAATAATTTGTCTGTAAACAAATGTTGGAAAAATTACTTCTGTCATGCACAAAGTAGATGTTCTAACCGACTTGCCAAAACTATAGTTTGTTAAACAACTTCTTATCGCTTAGATCCCGCTAACTAGATCGATATGACAACAGCCAGTTAAAGTGCAGGGCGTCAAATTCAAAACAACATAAATCTCATAATTAAAATTCCTCAGACATACAAGTATTTTACACCATTTTAAAATATAAACTTGTTGTTAACTGAATGAATAGTGTGCCCAGAGTGAACTGCCTCCGACTCAGTCCCAGATGCTAATATATGCATATTATTAGTAGTATTGGATAGAAAAAACTCTGAAGTTTCTAAAACGGTTTGAATGATGTCTGTGAGCATAACATAACTCATATGGCAGGCAAAAACCTGAGGAAAAATCTAAACAGGAAGTGGGAAATCTGAGGTTGCAGTATTTGAACTCACCCCTATCGAATACACAGTGGGATATGGGTTATTTTTCACTTCCTAAGGCTTCCACTAGATGTCAACCGTTTTTAGAACGTTGTTTCAGGCTGCTCATGTGAAGGGGGGCCGGATGAGAGATGTTTGGGGGTCTGCCTACCGCCTCGTTCTTGTCTGTAGAAATGCATTCAAACAGCTTTAGAAACTTCAGAGTGTTTTCTATCCAAATCTACTAATAATATGCATATCTTAGCTTCTAGGCCTGAGTAGCAGGTAGTTTACTCTGGGCACCTTATTCATCCAAGCTACTTAATACTGCCACTTAACAAGAAATTTGTGGAGTGGTTGAAAAATGAGATTTAATGACTCCAACCCAAGTTCTGACTTCAACTGTATATTTCAATGCCATTTTAAATCTAATTTACTTGCAATTATATACATTTCGCCATGTCTAATGTGTATCAAACATTACAACAAAATCTGTTGGGCCAAAAAAACCTAGCTAAAAAAATGTTAGCTGACATGGGCTGATCTGGACATTTCTGACAAGTTATAAATAGTCCTAAGGTATGCAATGACTGACATGATGAGGAAAACTGATGATGCACTACCCAATTTCCAAATTGTGCCTTCCACTATTACAACTTTGAAGAGTAAATTGAAAGCCGGAATGAGCCCCCCCCCCCCGCCTGTCCCACAGTTTGGGAGCCACTGCCTTAAGGGATTAGCAAGGTATTAGGTGAATTAAGGTATTTAAATGGAGCTGTGGTTCACTAGGGTTAAGACTGCAGAGACCCCCTGTATGAGACCCAGTTAGGGCCCAGGTACAGAAAATGGACTATAACAGGGAGGTACTACTACCTGGACTTGTCCAATCAGAAACGTACATTTTTGTTTTTCGTTGCATTTTAATTTAATCTCCAATGACATGTATTTTTACACACAATTATCTCCAGTGACATGTTTTTTTTTGTGTTTTTTTTTACACACAATTACTCAAACCCATTTGATATTCATTGAGGCAATTTAGGTCATACCTCACCTGCTGTCAACTTGCCACATGACACCCCATGTCTCCCACTAACTGCTCTATTCAAATCATCCCACATTCTCTTTCCTAACAAAGCCATACATGATAGTGTGTGTGTGTGTGTGTGTGTGTGTGTGTGTGTGTGTGTGTGTGTGTGTGTGAGTACATGCACGCATGTGAGCTCATGCGTGTGAGTGTGGCCTCTACAATGAGTCTGAAACAGCTGGAAGGCGGGAGGGAGGAAGGAAGCAGGGGAGGAAACAGCTTCTGAGGGAGGAGATGAGAAGAGGAGAGCAGGAAGTAGCACACCGCCTGTGGAGGATACAGCTGGGGCGTATGTCAATAAGGGAATGAGATTATCACAGGAGATATCTGCCCCTAAGTGAAGGAGTGGGAAAGACACACGAGACACACGAGACACACGAGACACACGAGACAGACAGACAGACAGACAGACAGACAGACAGACAGACAGACAGGGAGGGAGGGAGGGAGGGAGGGAGGGGGAGGGAGGGAGGGAGGGAGGGAGGGAGGGAGGGAGGGAGGGTGTGGGGCTGACACTGCCATGTATCGTCCATTCCAACTGGCAGGCAACTCAGTATACAGTAAGTGGAATGCGATCAGGAGCTCTACAGTTAAGACTCACAAGACTGCCTCTCTTTCAGTAGGTGCAGCTCTTAACTGGAAGTCATTAGCTGTGTATTGCCAAACATGCCTCTCAAAGCAGGTCACCAGTTTGATCCTGATCCTTACCAGGTTAACATAAACACAGTCTCAAATGACACCTTATTCCCTACATAGTGCACACATTTTGACCAGGGACCAATGGGCCCTTTGAGAGCTTGGGACTGTACGGTTCTATCTGCAAAAAGATGATTCTGAGATAATTGGCTTTATATTTCTGAACCCTCAATGGTTTGAATGGTGTCAGAAATGTTTATCTTGTATTCTTTTGAACTTAACATATTTAGAGTCCTATGTAGGTAGAGAACGTATAACAGAATAAGGAACAGAATATGTCAATAAAATAGAATATGTCCATAACTAAAATTTGGAAAAAAAATGCAGATAGAACCTTATAGTCCCAATCTCTCGCCTTTTCAAAGGTAGTGCACTATATAGGGAATAGACTGCCATTTGAGACTCATTATAGTTAAAATGTAAAAAAACGCACCACATTCTTCAGCAGATGAAAGGGAGTGTGTGTGCGTGCGTGCCTGTGTGCGCCTGTCGATGCCAGTGTGTGTGTGTGTGTTTAAACAGAGTGACTGTTTAAACTTGTCCCAAATACGCTGAACCCGGGTCGATGTGACACAATTCCAGTTTAATGCCTTCAGGGATTAACAACAGATTAGGTGAATTAAGGTATGTAAATGGACTGTGGTTCACTGGGTGAAGACTGCAGAGGCCCCTGTATGGGGCCCAGTTAGGGCCCGTACAAAGTCCCGGGGGCCACAGTAACCGAGGTACACTAGGGACTAGGAGGGGTGTGACACTTGATCCATCATCAGAAAACAAACATGGGTCATGTTCATTAGGCACAAAATGGAAGACAATGGACTGAAACAGGGAGGTACTACTACCTGGACTTGTCTAATCAGAAATGTTCATTTTAGTCTTCCGTTGCGTTTAAAACCTTTTTGCATTGTGTGCCCTAATGAACACAACCCAGATTACCTGCTTAATAGATGCATCTCCAGTGAAATGTATGTTTATACACAATAACTAAAATCCATATGAAAGCTGCCAAAGAGCGTGGGGACATGCTTACATCCGCTACGACAAGCTCATTGTCCACCCTCCCTCCCAAAAGCAAAGCTAAACTTCTGGGTCAGTAGCTTCAGCCCAACATCACAAACACACACCAACTGATACTCAAGTGCCTGATTGACTGACTCTATTAGCCAAACAATGTTTGTATTTGTATTTTATGTTCTTCTCCATATTATGTCTATCTATGATAAGCTACCCAGGAAAGGGTAGCCCATATTAATAATAGCCTATATTAATATATGTAGTCTTAGAAATAAGGTTAATGAAATCAATAACATTCATATACTGGCCATCTCTGAAACTCACTAAGATAATTTGATGTTACAGCAGTAGCAATACAAGTTTATAACATCTACAGAAAAGACAATAATGCCTATGGGAGAGGTGTTGCTGTATATGTTCAGAGCCATATTCCTGTAAAGTTTAGAGAGGATCTCATGTCAAATGTTGTTGAAGTGTTGTGGTTGCAAGGTCACCTGCATAGGCTACCAAGTGCTGACAGTCAGTATTTTGATAATATGTTTGTAATGCTTGATAATGTATGTGATGTTAACAGAGAGGTTTATTTTCTGGGTGACCTGAGCATTGACTGGTTAGGAACAAGCTGTCCTCTAAAGCTTCTAATTGTGACTAATATAACCCAGGTTATCACTAGACCAACTATAGTGTCACGCCCTGATCTTAGAGATCCTTATTATTCTCTATGTTTGGTTAGGTCAGGGTGTGACAAGGGTGGGACATTCTATGTTTTCTGTTTCTTTGTTTTTGGCCGAGTGTGGTTCAGAGGCAGGTGTCTATCGTTGTCTCTGATTGGGGATCATATTTAGGCAGCCATTTTTCCCACCATTAAGTTGTGGGATTTTGTTTTCTGTTTAGTGTCTTAGCCTGACAGAACTGTACGCTTTAGTTTTCGCTTTTGTTATTTTGTTTGAGTGTTTTTTGAATAAAAGTATCATGAACACTTTCCACGCTGCCCTTTGGTCTACTCTTCCTACCACCAATGAGAGCCGTTACATATAGTGCATACCAACTGTGTTTGATCTGTGACATCCGCTCGCATTGATCATACAGTGCCTTGCGAAAGTATTCGGCCCCCTTGAACTTTGCGACCTTTTGCCACATTTCAGGCTTCAAACATAAAGATATAAAACTGTATTTTTTTGTGAAGAATCAACAACAAGTGGGACACAATCATGAAGTGGAACGACATTTATTGGATATTTCAAACTTTTTTAACAAATCAAAAACTGAAAAATTGGGCGTGCAAAATTATTCAGCCCCCTTAAGTTAATACTTTGTAGCGCCACCTTTTGCTGCGATGACAGCTGTAAATCGCTTGGGGTATGTCTCTATCAGTTTTGCACATCGAGAGACTGAAATATTTTCCCATTCCTCCTTGCAAAACAGCTCGAGCTTAGTGAGGTTGGATGGAGAGCATTTGTGAACAGCAGTTTTCAGTTCTTTCCACAGATTCTCAATTGGATTCAGGTCTGGACTTTGACTTGGCCATTCTAACATCTGGATATGTTTATTTTTTAACCATTCCATTGTAGATTTTGCTTTATGTTTTGGATCATTGTCTTGTTGGAAGACATATCTCCGTCCCAGTCTCAGGTCTTTTGCAGACTCCATCAGGTTTTCTTCCAGAATGGTCCTGTATTTGGCTCCATCCAACTTCCCATCAATTTGAACCATCTTCCCTGTCCCTGCTGAAGAAAAGCAGGCCCAAACCATGATGCTGCCACCACCATGTTTGACAGTGGGTATGGTGTGTTCAGGGTGATGAGCTGTGTTGCTTTTACGCCAAACATAACGTTTTGCATTGTTGCCAAAAAGTTCAATTTTGGTTTCATCTGACCAGAGCACCTTCTTCCACATGTTTGGTGTGTCTCCCAGATGGCTTGTGGCAAACCTTAAATGACACTTTTTATGGATGTCTTTAAGAAATGTCTTTCTTCTTGCCACTCTTCCATAAAGGCCAGATTGGTGCAATATACGACTGATTGTTGTCCTATGGACAGAGTCTCCCACCTCAGCTGTAGATCTCTGCAGTTCATCCAGAGTGATCATGGGCCTCTTGGCTGCATCTCTGATCAGTCTTCTCCTTGTATGAGCTGAAAGTTTAGAGGGACGGCCAGGTCTTGGTAGATTTGCAGTGGTCTGATACTCCTTCCATTTCAATATTATCGCTTGCACAGTGCTCCTTGGGATGTTTAAAGCTTGGGAAATCTTTTTGTATCCAAATCCGGCTTTAAACTTCTTCACAACAGTATCTCGGACCTGCCTGGTGTGTTCCTTGTTCTTCATGATGCTCTCTGCGCTTTTAACGGACCACTGAGACTATCACAGTGCAGGTGCATTTATACGGAGACTTGATTACACACAGGTGGATTGTATTTATCATCATTAGTCATTTAGGTCAACATTGGATCATTCAGAGATCCTCACTGAACTTCTGGAGAGAGTTTGCTGCACTGAAAGTAAAGGGGCTGAATAATGTTGCACGCCCAATTTTTCAGTTTTTGATTTGTTAAAAAAGTTTGAAATATCCAATAAATGTCGTTCCACTTCATGATTGTGTCCCACTTGTTGTTGATTCTTCACAAAAAAATACAGTTTTATATCTTTATGTTTGAAGCCTGAATTGTGGCAAAAGGTTGCAAAGTTCAAGGGTGACGAATACTTTTGCAAGGCACTGTATCTTCACAAATGCTGCAGAACTTTGCAACAAAGCAATATCAGTTCCCATTGGCTGTAGTGACCATAACATTGTGGCAATAACTAGGAAAGCCAAAGTGCCAAAACCTAAAGTAATTTATTTAAAAAACATATAAAATGTTTTCTCAGGGCTCTTTTGTAGAAGATGTAAAACAGTTACAGTACCAGTCAAAAGTTTGGACACACCTACTCATTCAAGGGTTTCTCTTTATTTTTACTATTTTCTACAATGTAGAACATTAGTGAAGACATCAACACTATGAAATAACACATATGGAATCATGTAGTAACTTGAAACACGAGTAGTGTACAGACATGGAACACAAACAGAGTCAATAACGCCTAGGGAAAGAACCAAAGGGAGTGGCAATTATAGGGAAGGTAATCAGGAAGGTGAGCCTGATGAGGCGCTGGTGTGTGTAATGATGGTGACAGGGGTGCGTAACAATAAGCAGACTGGCTCCAGCCGCAGGACGCCGACCAGAGGGACAGTCCCAGGGACCAGGAGCGGGCAGATCGCTTCTGCTGAGGCGTGGGTACTTGTTGTGACAGCTGAGGCTGACGAGGCATGGGAGCCTGACGAACCGGCTGAGGCATGGGAGCCTGACGATCCAACCGAGTCTCGTGAACCTGTCAAGCTAGGTGAGGCAAGGAAGCCTGACGAACTAGCTGAGGCATCCTCTGTAACTTCGGCCACGGACACGTGATGGGCCAACCGAGTCTTGAAAACCTGACGAGCCAGCAGAGGCATGGAAGCCCTATGAGCGAGCCTAGGCATCCCTGGTAGCTCCGGTAGCAAAACCCGGACCCGACATCACCTACAAAACAAAAACCACTCCCTGATGCTCTCTTTTGGTGAGGCGTTATTCTGTAACGTGTACGCTGGTAGTCGGGAAGCAAGTATGGGGTGTGTATTGAATAAATTAACATAGAACAAAACAAGAAACACAAGTAACATACAGACATGGCACACAAACAGAGTCAATAACATCTTGCGAAAGAACCAAAAAGGGTGACAGTTATAGGGAAGGTAATCAGGAAGGTAATCAGGAAGGTGATGGAGTCCAGGTAAGTCTGATGAGGCGCTGGTGCACGTAACAAAGGTGACAGGTGTGCATAATAATAAACAGACTGGCCACCTCGAGCGTCGGAGAGCGAGTATAGACAAAGGAGATGATTGTTGACTATAGGAAAAAGATGACAGAGCACAACCCCCATTCTCATCGAGAGGCTGAATGTATATATGTATGTATATATGGAGCATAATGTATTTTATTCACATGTTTTCAAGTACTGGGTACAAATCATGCAATCTGATTCTTGCATAGATTGTATATGATATGTGTAAAATACTTTTTGAAGATTGTACTGATTATGATGAGCTAATGCTAAACGAAATGACAGATACTGTATGTGTGGCGCCATGTTTGATGACATCATACAATGCATTCTGGTTGTCACATAAACATCTGTCAGACCAAAGATGTTATAACAAAACGAGGTGAAGGGATGGTTCACTCGACTGACTTAGAATGTAAATATCGTTGCTCAGGGTTGTCAGCTCAGACCCCCTTTCCAGGGGTTTTATTTTGATTTAGCTTGCAAACATCCTCTGTGTTTGCCCCATATTTATTGATAAAAACAGTACAATTTCCTGCATCATACCCCCCCAGGATACCTTTCCCCATTCCTACCCCTCATGGACTTGAAATCTCCCACAAATTAAACAAACCCACCCTCAAACCCTAAAATAGTTTCACCAAAATCTGCCAACCCTGTTTAGCTTTCACGCTACAGTTAGGCTAGGCAGTAGGCTTGTATTTGAGGTGATGAAATTTATTTGTGATTTGTCAAAAACTGTAAACGACTTAAGTAATGTGCTCCAATTCTTGTATACACCGTAACAAGAACCGTAACAAGTACATCAAAGATTTGTAATATGTTGAAAAGTGGCTAAGTTACTATTTTTTACTATTTTTCGGACTTTGTTAAAAGAATGTAGCTGCTGTTAGCTTAGCTTACACGCATCTCTTTTCTAAACAATATTACATTTGCCCATGTACTCACCAAAGATGTTGTCACGTCCTGACCTTAGTTCCTTTTGTATGTTTCTATTTTAGGTTGGTCAGGGCGTGAGTTGGGGTGGGCATTCTATGTTTTGTTCTTGTGTTTATATTTTTATGTTTTTGGTCTGGTATGGTTCCCAATCAGAGGCAGCTGTCAATCGTTGTTTCTGATTGAGAACTATACTTGGTAGCCTGTTTTTCCCCTCTTGTTTGTGGGAGGTTATTTTCCGTTTCAGTGTTTTTCATCATACGGGACTGTTTCGGTTTTTCTTTATTCGCTTGTTCGTTTGTTTCCTGTGTTCAGTGTAATAAATGTGTAATCCTCCTCCTCAGAAGAAGAGATTCGTTACAGATGTGGTACATTGTAAACTAGTCTAGCTGTTGGGTTGCTAACTTCTGTTTTTTAGGTTTATTTTGTCAGCGTAACCTGTTATTTAGACTGGTTTATGGAATGAGTTTGGCTGTGGATGTGTTCCGTGTGATGCTTGGATGATGAAGTTCACATTTATTTTTTACAATAAAAGGTGAAATTGAGGAATAAAAGTTGTGAAGTCCTTTATTTCCAATCAGTACAAAACACTGTTTAGATGCTTTTCAGACAACGACGCTGTTTCGACGTGTTTGTGGCATCATACGTTCTGTTGCTACTGTTCCAATCACATATTTGCGATGGTACGCTGCAGGGGACCACTCAACAATGATACCCTCAAACACCAAGTTAGATATACCACATTTCAAAATAGACCATCTTCACTGTCAACTGTGAATGATAATTACTCACGTTTTACTGGTGAAACTGCATCTGCATGCCAATCATTTGATTGATCTCAAATCGGTGTCATTTTTTAAATTTGACCTTTATTTAACTAGGCAAGTCAGTTAAGAACAAATTCTTATTTTCAATGACGGCCTAGGAACAGTGGGTTAACTGCCTGTTCAGGGGCAGAACGACAGATTTGTACCTTGTCAGCTCGGGGGTTTGAACTTGCAACCTTTCGTTTACTAGTCCAACGCTCTAACCACTAGCCGCCCCGGCAAATGGGAATGGAAAATGGGAATAGCCAATGCATTTCAATCTTACTATTTTGTGAGCAGATTAGAGCAAATTTGTTATTCTTTTACTATTAGCCTTTCTTATATTTTGTTTCAGTCAAAGAATACATCCTGAATAGTGACGGGCTCTGTTGAGTGTTAGCGCATGACCCTTTTTTGGGGACTATTCAGCTTCAGCTGACCATCCTAAAATGAGCAGATGTTTTTGGTGTAAAAGAAATGTTACAGTCCTACTCTGCTATGCTATTATCTTCTGTTCTGTTCTGTAAAATACAAATGAATTGTTATATCATCTTGCGAGACATTGATTCAGCTTTGATCTAACTTTACTAAACAAGCACCACTGTGAGAAGTGATCGTCTTCTATTAGTAATGATAACAATAATAATAATAATAATAATAAGTAAGGAGTAGGACTATCAGGCGTAGGCAAACGAATCTTGATGATTGTTATTTTAAACGATTGGAGCACTCTTCGTGGTTCTGAATGGACAACACTGTCACACCCTGACCATAGTTTGCTTTGTATGTTTCTATGTTTTGTTTGGTCAGGGTGTGATCTGAGTGGGCATTCTATGTTGTGTGTCTAGTTTGTCTGTTTCTGTGTTTGGCCTGATATGGTTCTAAATCAGAGGCAGGTGTTAGTCATTGTCTCTGATTGGGAACCATATTTCGGTAGCCTGTTTGGTGTTGGGTTTTTGTGGGTGATTGTTCCTGTCTCTGTGTTTGTACCAGATGGGGCTGTTTAGGTTTTCTCACGTTTATTGCTTTGTAGTGTTCGTGTTTATCTTTTTATTAAACATGAATAGAAACCACGCTGCATTTTGGTCCTCCTCTCCTTCACCACAAGAAAACCGTTACAAACACCAAGATCACGCAATGATGAAATAGAAGTTGAAGGATAGCTGAATGATAGTTCTGCCATTAGGCCACTTAAGGAAACAGCCTAGTAAGTGTAAGTCTACGTGGTATAGCTAGTTGTAGGCTATAGCCTAATATAAATACAAATAAATATAGCACTGTATGCGAGGAGAGCTTTAGTTGCGAGTAGGCATTTCATTGTATTGTTTCAGCTTACACTATGTATCATAAATAAACGTTGATTTGATTAGCATAAACACATGGTTACAATATACCTTATTACAGAATTTAAAAAAATTAAACTGAGGTGAACTATCAATTCATAGAATTAATTTGCATAGATTAAATCATCAAATCAATTGACCAAGTAGTGAAAATAAAATCATTACTATGCAGAATTGAAGGAAATTCATTTAAAAACAGCAATAAAATCAAGCTTTTGGTGTGGTGTAATGCATCTCAATAAAGTAGAACCTAAATGCATTACTACCTCCAACTTGGATATATTCAACCAATAGCCATTACAAGCTAAACATCCCAAGCAGGGCAACAGCAACTTCCACAGAGGGTCAGGCTCCTTGGGCTTTGCCGTGGCCACTCTGGTTGTGGGTGTCCTCGTCAGAATGGTGGCACTGTAACCAAGTGGTCAAATATCATTCTGAGTTCCACTGCACAAGAGAGGGTCCGTGGAGTTTTATGAACATGTTGTAATTAAATAGAATTCATTTAGAATTTATCAAAATTTATTTCCCTGAAATAGTTTTACCAGCTCTGTTTATTCTCAAATTGAAAAATATGAGGGAACGCCGCTCATTCGCTCTCCGGCAGCACTACACCCCTGGTCACCACAAAGATACATTCTTCTTTTTTTTCACCCCTTTTCTCTCCCCAATTTCGTGGTATCCAATTGGTAGTAGTTACAGTCTTGTCTCATTGCTGCAACTGCCATACGGACTCGGGAGAGGCGTCCCCCGAAACACAACCCAACCAAGCCGCACTGCTTCTTGACACAATGCCCATCCAACCCAGAAGCCAGCTGCACCAATGTGTTGGAGGAAACACGGATATCCCTGCCTGCCAAACCCTCCCCTAACCCGGACGACGCTGGGCCAATTGTGCGCCACCCAATGGGCCTCCCGTTCGCAGCCAGCAGCAACAGAGACTGGACTCGAACCCAGAATCTCTAGTGGCACAGCTAGCACTGCGATGCGCCACTCGGGAGGCCTCAGGCATTCTTCTTAACTCTGTTGCCAGAGAGGAAGGAAACAAACCGCTCAGGGATTTCACCATGAGGCCAATGGTGACTTTTAAAAACTTACAGAGTTTAATGGCTGTGATTGGAGAAAACTGAGGATGGATCAACAACATTGTAGTTACTCCACAATACTAACCTAATTGACAGAATGAAAAGAAGGAAGCCTGTAGAGAATACAAATATTACAAAACATGCATCCTGTTTGCAATAAGGCACTAAAGTAATACTGCAAAAAATGTGGCAAAGCAATTCATTTTTTTGTCCTGAATACGAGTTATGTTTGGGGCAATACAACACATTACTGAGTCCCACTCTCCATATTTTCAAGCATAGTGGTGGCTGCATCATGTTATAGGTATGCTTGTAATCGTTAAGGGCTGGGGAGTTTTTATAGAATAAAAAAAGAAATGGAATAGAGCTAAGCACAGGAAAAATCCTGGAGGAAAACCTGGTTCGGTTTGCTTTCAATCAGACACTGGGAGATGAATCACCATTCAGCAGGACAATAACCTAAAATACAAGACCAAATCTACATTGGACTTGCTTACCAAGAAGACAGTGAATGTTCCTGGGTGGCCGAGTTACAGTTTAGACTTCTATAGCAAGACCTGAAAATGCTTTTCTAGCAAGGATCAACAACCAATTTAACTGAGCTTGAAGAACTTTGAAAAGTAAAAATTGGCAAATGTCGCACAATCTAGGTGTAGAAAGCTCTTAGAGCCTTACCCAGAAAGACTCACAGCTGTAGTCGCTGCCAAAGGTGCTGCTACAAAGGGGTGTGATTAATTATGTAAATGAGATATTTCTGTATTTAATTTTCAATACATTTGTAAACATTTCTAAAAACATGTTTTCACTTTGTCGTTATGGGGTATTGTGTGTAGATGGTAAGCATAAAAAAAAATGTTTATATTCAGGCTGTAACACAACAAAATGTGGGTATGAATACTTTCTGAAAAGGCACAGTGGCCATGTTATTTTTAATTGTTTGTGTTATTCATTGTTGGAAAAGGACCCGTAAGTTAGCATTTCACTGTTAGTCTACAACTGTTGTTTACGAAGCATGTCACAAATAAAACATTTAATTGATTGATTTGATTCTATCAGTGTATTGGTGTTTTGTTACTTGTCGTGTTTTATGTTTTTGTGTGGATCCCAGGAAGTATAGCTGCTGCTTCAACACTGCCATATATCCTCCATTCCGCACATTCAATCAGGTGTGTGTGTGTGTTTACGTCTGCATGTGTGTGTATCTGCGTGTATGTTAGTGTAGTACCTGCTATGAGGAGGGAGGCCTCCAGCGTGACGTCCGGGCCCCGGGGCCCTCTACCCACACACCTGTAGGAGCCAGTGTTTCTGGGCTTCACCTGGGTGATTAGCAGGGTGCCGTTAGTGTACAGGATCACTCTATGGAGAGAGGAGAGGAGAGGGGACACAGGTAGTACTCAGATGAACATCAATACTGCCATTCACTTGCTGATACTCTCAACCAAACCAGAGTACAAATGCAGAAACGGAAGAAGGTACGTACGTACATTAAAGGAAAATCTCACCCCATAATTGTCCCAAAATGCATCATAAAGGGATGATTTCTGTATTTTGAAAATTACATATCTTGAAAACGTGAGTGCTGACAAGCAAAACATTTGTGGACTATGTCAACAACAAACTAATAAAACAAATACCAAAATATCATTTTTGGGTGGAGTTTTCCTTTAATAGAATAGGTTTAGCTATGCAAAGACATATTTTGAATAGGTGATTTTACAGTATGCACTCAAGGTAATACCATTTTCACACTACCATGCCGACCTGAACCATACTGTGTTGGCTTTGCAGGCTTGGATATTTTCTTTTCAAATGGTCCTTTCCAGCGTGGTTCCAGCTGTGGTGGATTCGTAACCAGGCCAACAGCTTGGCTCGGCTCAGTGTGAAAAGGGTATGTGTCTATTCTATCGGTCCCAGTGTACGCCATGCCCCTTTTCTGGCCCCTGGTAGGGAAAGAGGAGTATCGGTGTGTGTGATGGAGAGGATAAAGACTCTTAACTGTCTGACCTTTTGTCAGCTCAAAGTCTGACAGCTAAGGAGCTTCACATCCAATAACAACACAGAGTGCAAGACAGACTGGCACACCATCATTCTCTATTCTTCCCTCATAGCAATATGATACTAGGTTTCACTGGCTAGCTACTAGACGGACTGCCACTTAAAGCTACAGCCTAAGATTGATGTATCTGTTTTTAAACTTTTAAATGAATGATATATAGCCATGTAATACACATAGATACAATTTTTAGGTCCCACATACTACATGTATGTAGTATGACTTGCATATAAATGATTTGTGAAGCATTTATGTTGTGCTTATGCATGCTTTATGAATTGCCTATATTAAGCCTTTATATTATATACGTTTTTGTTAGTTTAGAGTACATTAGAGTATTACTTTATTGATATAAACTTGGGAAAATGATACAAAAGTAAGGACTATTTTCAACACTGTTTGTAACCTAAAAAAAGTAATCACCCAGCTCCCGATCTCTCTGATAGGGATGTGCATTGCAATCCACCATTCATTCTGATCTTAACTCCAACCCGGAAGGACTCTGACATTGTTTACGCTGCTCGTTCCGTGGGATAGTGAATGCTCCTACCACTGTCTCTCCCAAGCATCTTTTACCGGTGTTTGGCTTACTGCCCCGCATACTGCTTGTATCCACAGCACTAACTTGCGAGGTGGTAATCTCCCGCTCGTTTAGTAAAGTGCAGCCAGGATCCATACAGTGAGCAAGTTCTCCACCTTCTCTCTGTTTATCGTACTGGTGCATGTGTGTCGATTGTGTGTGTTTGCCTTTTCACTGGCGGAGCTTGTTTTCGGGAGGCGGGTGTAGGTTGTGTTTGCGAACTCATTTTTTAGCTCACAACAAGCTTGTAGCATGGCTAACACTAGATAGAAAAACACTGCAAACCTCAATGCGAAAGAGGAATATGTACTGTATCAAGCACTACACTCCACCACTCGATCAACAAAACTAGTTCTTTAAAGGGCTAATAGATCTGCAGGAAAATAACTCAGTCTGTCCTGCTTATATCTCTCCAATGTTGTGCACACATTTGTTTACATCCCTGTTAGTGAGCATTTCTCCTGTGCCAAGATAATCCATCCACCTGACAAGTGTGGCATATCAAGAACCTGATTAAACAGCATGATCATTAATTACACAGGTGCACCTTGTGCTCGGAAGAATTAAAGGCCACTCTAAAATGTGCAGTTTTGTCACACAACATAATGCCACAGATGTCTCAAGTTTTGAGGGAGTGTGAAATTGGCATGCTGACTGCAGGAATGTCCACCAGAGCTGTTGCCAGATAATTTAATGTTTCTATCTCTACCATTTGCCGTCTCCAACGTCGGTTTAGATAATTTGGCAGTACGTCCAATCGGCCTCACAACCGTAGACCACATGTAAACAGGCCAACCCATGACCTCCACATCCGGCTTCATTACCTGCGGGATCGTCTGAGACCAGCCGTCCGGACAGCTGATGAAACTGAGGAGTATTTCTGTCTGTAATAAAGCCCTTTTGTGGGGAAAAACATATTTTGATTGGCTGGGCCTGGCTCCCCAGTGGGTGGGCCTGGTTCCCAAGTGGGTGGGCCTATGCCCTTAACTGCCCAAACATGGCTGCCCAGCATGGCTGCCGACCCCTGCCCAGTCACCTGAAATCCATAGAGTAGGACCTAATGTATTTATTTCAATTTACTTAATTCCTTACATGAAATGTTAAATCAGTAAAATGATTGAAATTGTTGCATGTTGCATTTCTTTTTGTGTTCAGTATATGATGTACACGGTCCAGCCCCATATAAAGACTGGAAGCCGACCGTTAGCCTTCACGTGTGTAGTTTGTTGTTTATGTTGGCCAATCAAAGCGGCAAAGAGGCTCAATGTGTAGCAAGTCAAGTGAGAGTTCACTAATGCAATGCAAGATGGAAGAAAATTAAGGAATTGAGAAGGAGAGAAGGAAATGAGAAGGAGTAAGCGACAACGAGCCACCAACAGGTAGGCTGTTGTTTAATCTGAATAGGTTTGGGGAGAAAGCGCAACATATGGCCTCAATCAGCCTAGCTAGATACAGCTGGCTTGCTTTTCCTCCATCTGCTCACTCCTTAGCTCGCTCCCATCTCACATATACCACCACCTTCGCATAAAGTGCCTGCCTCTCTCCCTCACGCAGCATTACCAGTCAAAAGTTTGGACACACTTACTCAGTCAAGGGTTTTTCTTTATTTTTACTATTTTCTTTATTGTAGAATAATAGTGAAGACAACTATGAAATAACACACATAGAAACATATAGTAAATCCAAAAAGTGTTAAACAAATCAAAATATATTTTATGTTTGAGATTCTTCAAAGCAGCCACCCTTTGCCTTGATGACAGCTTTGCACACTCTTGGCATTCTCTCAACCAGCTTCACCTGGAATGCTCTGGAATGCTCTTGAAGGAGTTCCCACATATGTGACCGACCACCTTGATTCTGTCTTATGTAGGTGTAGCTGCTTTTATCCAGTGTTTTTTTTAGATTGGATAAAAGCAGAGACACAGAGCTTCAAAGTGGTATATCATACACTGCATTTGAGGAACAATGGGAAAGTCATTCTGCTTTGAAAGTTGATAAACTTGTAACTTCACTTTTGAGAAAATGGCCTTTGAATATTTTGGTACACCTACTGGAGAGCTCTTATTTGTCTTCTTTGTTGGATATTCAACCAAAAAATTATTTAAATAGTGAAATTATTTAAAAAACCCATTCCTACTCTCTGATAACACACCATGTCTACACAGACAGACAGACACACACACACAGACAGACAGACAGACAGACATGATTCATGCATGCATGCAAACACACACACACACTTTTCAGCAGCTTTGAAAAAACCCTTCTATTTTGGTAGCTTTTATTTTGGTACACCAATGATCTTGCCCATGAGGCTAAAATCCTATTTTTTTCTCAACTCTAAACAACCTTGAAAATCCAGTGAGATTCCAGGTTCTCCTTGGTTTCAAGCATCTGAATCAAATGAATGTCAAATATTATTCACATATATCCCCTTCAGCTGTGTCTACCATCCAGGTACAAGGCCAGCAGTCAAAACCCCTACAAGAAAGAAGTGCTCCCCAGATATTACCCCAGAAGAGATCAATAAACCCAGATACCCACAAACACACATACAAACCCATTAGGCTGCTCTAAGACACCGCAGCCTGAGATCCCTGTTCACTTCATTGGAGACAGCAAGAGATGTGTGTACAGGACAAACACAGCTGAACATATAAGCTGTGTGTGTACGCGCGCACACGTGCGCATGTGCCAGGGTTATTATAGTAAAGGAAGATTAATCATAACAAAAAAATATTTAGCAGGGCCACCCGAGTGGCGCAGTAGTTTAAGGCACTGCATTGCAGTGCTTGAGGCATTACTACAGATCCAGGTTCAACCCTGGGCTGTGCCACAGCTGATTGCGACTTGGAGACAGTGCACAATTGACCCAGCTTCGTCCGGATTAGTGGATGATTTGTCCCATGTCACTCTAGCGACTCCTGTTGCCGGCCGATCGCTGTTGCCAGTTGAACAGTGACAACTCCGACACATTGGTGTGGCTGGCTTCCGAGTTAAGTGAGCAGTGTGGCTTGACAGGGTTGCAGCGATGGGACAAGACTGTAACTACCAATTGGATGTGTCAAAGATTATATATTATTTTGTTCGCAAACTCATAAAATAATTTACAAACACGTTTGAAAAACTACAACTATACTAAGAGACAACTATATCAACAGACCATTCTGCCACCTCCAGTCAAAGCTCTTCTCTGTCATGGCACCACAACGGTGGAACCAGGTTCCTCCTGAAACTAGGAAAGCAGAGTCCCTGCCCATCTTCCGAAAACATCTGAAACCACACCTCTTCAAATAGTGCTTTAAATAATCTCACAGCACCCCCCACCCCCAAAAAGCCTTTTGTGAACTAACACTTGTACTCAACCCCCCCCCCCCCCCCTTACTAGCTCTGACTGCTGATAGCTACTTCACTGAGGAACAATGTACTCTACTATGACTGAAATATGTGGTTGTCCCACCAAGCTATCTTAAGATGAATGCACTAACTGTAAGTCGCTCTGGATAAGAGCTTCTGATAAATTATGAAAACGTAAAAGTACACTGCAACTACTATCTTTGACTCCAAAACGAACTGAAAAAAAACAACAACAAAAAACATCCCGAATTATGTTCAGTTTTAGTGCAAATATTGAATGTGGTCACATTGAAATTGACTTTATAATTCAAAAGGTAGACTCCAAATCAAATCAGAACCACAGATATTGGGTGTGTTTGAATGGTATGGTTAAAGCAACCGACTGCAGAAGAAAGTCAAGGAGTGTAATCGGGGGAGGTGCATCTGCGACAGCGGAAAGTCGGGACACCAATGTGGTTTTCCAACAGCAAGGCCAAGATCAACATGTCAGTGTTGCCATTGTTTATAAAAAGGTTTTCATTATGATGCCGAAATTAACATGTATCACACCCCCATTTCACACATTCAAACTGAAATCATAATATAATATTATGTGTACATTGTACAATCAATAGGTGAGAGAGAGACTCAAATATCACATTTATTTGTGTATATCCATCCACTGTACACAAATACATAGTGGTAAATTGGTTCCTGTTTTAGTCATGTCTTGGGTCACATTTGTGTGGGTCAAAAAAAACAAAAAAACAAATGATTGGTTGACAATAGAGCCTCCCGCAATGCCGGTTGATGGCTGCAAGATGAAGTTGGTGAAGAGCAAATGCAGAAACTTGCAGTCATGACCTTTGATCACATGGTTTTTGTAAAGTTCATGCAGTCGACAATGGGCGCAAGTCCCAGGCCCCAAGGTTCCGGTCTAGAAGCACGCTTTCCACGGCACCCATACGGCACTTTCGGTATTGCAGTTTAAGTCTGGGACAGTAAGACAATTCACATAGATGGTCCCATAGAGAAGTAAAATAAGAAAATTCCAAATAAGACACTTTAGTCATCACCTTTCTACACAAAACCTACATTTAATTATTCAAGTAATTGTCTTAGAGGCTGATTTTTCTTCATCACTCACCGAAACTATGACCTGACCCATCACCTTATGAATTACTCCCCTACAGAGGCAAGTGCCAAAAAACACAAAAACTATACAACACATAAATGGTAGGGATGGGTGTCTTTCCCTTTCAAGACTAATCAATACATTTCTAGATACATGGGCACCGATATGATACAGGAACGATACAGTTCGTTTTAGTTTGAAACCAATTGGTGAAATTCGGTATGATTAGAGAACGAATCAATGCAATTCAGTTCAATGCAATACGATTCTATTATAAATAAAAATCTGCTGCTGATGGATCTCTTGAGCTGGGCCTCTCTGGATATGTCTGAGCTGACTTCTGTGTGTGTGTGTATATGTGTGTTAGGGATGTGACAAATGGACAATTATTCATGACGTTTAAACAGACATTTCCCCCCCATAAAAACAATAAGAAAAAAACACAACATTTCATGTAAATTCAGTGGTGTAAAGTACTTAAGTAAAAAAATACTTGAAAATACTACTTAAGTAGTTTTTGCACTTTACTATTTATATTTGACAACTTTTAATTATGTACTTTTTACTCCATACATTTTCCCTGACACCCAAAAGTACTCGTTACATTTTGAATGCTTAGCAGGACAGGAAAATGGTCTAATTCACACGCTTATCAAGAGAACATCCCTGGTCATCCCCACTGCTCCTGATCTGGCGGACTCACGAAACACACATGTTTAATTTGTAAATTATGTCTGAGTGTTAGAGCATGCCCCTGGATATATGTAAATAAAAAACAAGAAAATTATGCAGTCTGGTTTGCTTTATATAAGGAATTATTTATATTTACACTTTTACTTTTGATACTTAATTATATTTAAAACCAAATACCTATTTACTTTTACTCAAGTAGTATTTTACTGGGTGACATTCACTTTTACTTGAGTAATTTTCTATTAAGGTATTGTCATAACTCTCCTGTGACGATATGAAGGATCAGGTTACTGTCACGGCCGTCAAAAGAAGTGGACCAAAGTGTAGCGTGGTGAGCCTACATTTACTTTTAAAATGTTGCCAACAAAACAACAAACGAAAGAAACAACAATGAAGCTTACAGGGCTAAGTGCCACTAACAAAGTTAACTTACCCACCCCGAAAGGAGGGAAAAAGGGCTACCTAAGTATGATTCCCAATCAGAGACAATAATAGACAGCTGTCCCTGATTGAGAACCATACCCGGACAACACATAGAAACACAAATCATAGAAATAAAGGACATAGAATGCCCACCCAAATCACACCCTGACCAAACCAAAACGAGACATAAAAAAGGCTCTCTAAGGTCAGGGCGTGACAGTTACAGTGGGTCCGCTCTACAGTGTGCTATCTCTCTCGAAGAGTGGGAGAGCGGGAAGTCGGCTGTTTTATGGTGGTCGTAAAATACGCTGCCTCTATGCTCTGTAGTGTTCGAGTTTGGAATGTAAACTGTGGAACACAGAGAGACACTTGGACAATCAAAAGTTTGAATAATTAAGCAATATTTATATTTTAGAGAATGTGGGAATGGTCCAGGGGTATTTAAAGAACAATCCTGTCAAAGTTGTTTCATTTGGTGACCTCATGAAAGAGAGGAGACCCACATTACTTTATCTCTGGTTGTGTACACCTTCCAATTATGTGGTTTACATCTGATGGTTGTGTAAAATATATGATTACATATTAAACTATTTGTGAAAAGATGAGAGCATGGATTTTCATATACAGTTTACTAGTCAGTGGTCACACCCCCGTGGGCACGGACATCACATTAGGCGTTATAGAACCGCCCCTTCTTCCACAGTATAAAACCCACTTCCTACAAAATGTACATTAAGTCAGAGAATGCCGGTATGGAGTCCCCACTTTGGAACGGCTACAATTCTATGGGCCATCAGAACAGAAAATATGGAGCTGACGCTACATGTTGAAATGGTTAAGAACTACAACTGTATAGACCCAGGAGACCAGACAGCGTGTAGTGTTGGCTACCCGGCTGGAAATTGTGAAACTCTGAGACTATCGATCACAACAGAATAAGAGCAAACCCTAGACTTAGAATTACTAGTCTGCAGCTGGAAATTACGTAAATCTAGTACGAGAATACCGACAACCGCGGAAGCATCCATTCTATGCAACAACCATCTGTACGCCTAACGTATCCATACCAACAGACACTATCCAGAGCAGCAGAGAAAGCAACAACTCCGAAAGACATTGTAACTTCTGATGACTCTCTGATGAACTGACTGTCCAGCAGACGGACTGGCGATTCCAACAGAGAAGACAACGACAACATATACATTCCAATTATTTCCGAATGAGCGGCCGTTCATGTGCAAAGGATTAGCATTTCAATGACTATAATTATCAACTGTGTGTAGTGAATCCATTTTGTCATTCCCGCTTTTTATCTGTCCCCACCCCTTCCATTATCACCCCTTCCATTATCACCCCTTCCATTGTCTACCAAGCCATCATACTGGTTTCGCCCACTAGGGACTTATCAATGCATTGTGTTAGTAACCAATAACTATATTGTTTGTTTATGTATTTCTGTGATTTGTTTACTTAGTCAGTAAATAAAAAATTTGGCCAATTTGTATATCGCTGATTAATTTTGGAGACGAGGGTTCGTGCAAATATCCAAGGGTTTGCGACGTTCAGTAATGAGAACTGATGAGGTAATAATGACACATTAATAGAAGACTAATCGATAAGATATGAAAATATCTGTAGAGTTGATTCGGGAAATAGAGACTCTATAAACATTTTCCCGTGGTGCCCCGACTTCCTAGATTATTAAAGTTGACATGATTAGTTTAATCACGTAATAATAATTACACAAAGAGAATTGATTTGATAAAATAACAGTCTTCACATTTAATTATAGTCACAGACCGACATCATCTTTACTTTCACACAAGTATAAAAATTGGGTACTGGAATTCACAATTAAGATGGTCTTCATCGCGCTTCCCACGCGGAGAGAGAAAATTGTATAATTTATGCTGCTGCTGCTCTTGCTTTTCACAAGAGTGGTGCATGTAGCTTGTTGTTGTTGTCGTCCAATCACGAGTCATCAAAGGCTACAATCATAGAGCTAGAGCCATGTGGCAAGTTATTAGGAGACATCTACACTACCGTTTGGGGTCACTTAGAAATGTCCTTGTTTTCTATGAAAACATACATGAAATTAGTTGCAAAATGAATAGGAATTGTAGTGAAGACGATGACAAGGTTATAAATTATGATTTTTAATTTAAATAATAATTGTGTCCTTCAACCTGCTTTCGTTCAAAGAATCCTCCATTTGCAGCAATTACAGCCTTGCAGACCTCCGGCATTCTCGTTGTCAATTTGTCAAGGTAATCTGAAGAGATTTCACCCCATGCTTCCTGAAGCAACTCCCACAAGTTGGAATGGCTTTATGGGCACTTTTTACGTACCATACGGTCAAGCTGCTCCCAAAACAGCTTAATAACCTCTTGAAGCTAGGGGGCACTATTTTTATGTTTGGAAAAATAATGTTCCCAAAGTAAACGGCCTATTTCTCAGGACCAGATGCTAGAATATGCATATTATTGACAGATGATAGAAAACACTCTAAAGATTCCAAAACTGTCAAAATATTGTCTGTGAGTATAACAGAACTGATATTGCAGGCGAAACCCTGAAAAAATTCAAACCAGGAAGTGGCTTCTATTTTGAAAACTCCATGTTCCATAGCCTCCAATTGCTCCATTTAAAGGGATATCAACCAGATTCCTTTTCCTATCGCTTCCTCAAGATGTCAACAGTCTTCAGACATAGTTTCAGGTTTTTATTTTGAAAAATGAGCCAGAACGATAACATCGCGTCAAGTGGTCACATGAGTTTTGATCGTGCAACAGAGTTTGGATAGGTATTGCTTTTCCCTCTCCTACTGTGAAATACATTTGCAGTTGATATATTATTGATTATATAGGATTGATTATAAAAAACATTTGACATGTTTCTTTGGACATTACGGGAATTATTTGGAATTTGTCTGCGTTGTCATGACCGCTCTTTCTTGTGGATTTCTGAACATAATGCGCCAAACAAACGGAGGTATTTTGGATATAAAAATAATCTTTATGGAACAAAAGGAACATTTGTTGTGTAACTGGGAGTCTCGTGAGTGAAAACATCCGAAGGTCATCAAAGGTAAACAATTAATTTGATTGCTTTTCTGATTTTCGTGACCAAGCTACCTGATGCTAAGTGTACTTAATGTTTTGTCTTGCAATTGATAAACTTACACAAATGCTTGGATGACTTTCTCTGTAAAGCATAATTTCAAAATCTGAGACGACAGGTGGATTAACAAAAGGCTAAGCTGTGTTTTGCAATATTGCACTTGTGATTTCATGAATATGAATATTTTTAGTAATATTATTTGACTGAGGCGCTATGCTATTCAGCGGTTGCTGATGACAATTATCCCACTTAAGGGATGGGTAGCGTCGAGAAGTTAATAGAGTTGAGATCCGGTGACTGTGCTGGACACTCCATTATAGACAGAATACCAGCTGACCTCTTCTTCCCTAAATAATTATTGCATAGTTTGGAGCTGTGCTTTGGGTCATTGTCATGTTGTAGGAGGAAATAGGCTCCAATTAAGCTCTGTCCACAGGGTTTATTTTATTTTATTTAACTAGGTAGGCCAGTTGAGAACAAGTTCTCATTTACAACTGCGACCTGGCTAGCATTAACACTGCAGTGATAAATGTACAGATGATGATGTGCAAGTAGAGATACCGGGGTGCAAAAGAGCAAGAGGATAAATAACAATATGGGGATGAGGTAGTTGTGATATTTACAGATTGGCTGTGTAAAAGTGCAGTGATCAGTAAGCTGCTCTGACAGCTGATGCTTAAAGTTAGAGAGGGAGATATAAGACTCCAGCTTCAGTGATTTTGCAATTCATTCCAGTCATTGGCAGCAGAGAACTGGAAGGAAAGGCAGCCAAAGGAAGTGTTGGCTTTGGGGATGACCAGTGAGATATACCTGCTGGAGCGCGTGCTACGGGTGGGTGTTGCTATGGTGACCAGTGAACTGAGATAAGGTGGGGCTTTACCTTAGCAAAGACTTATAGATGACCTGGAGCCAGTGGGTTTGGCGACGAATATGAAGTGAGGGCCAGCCAATGAGATAGACTACATCCAGTTTGCTGAGTAGAGTGTTGGAGGCTACTTTGTAAATGACATCGCTGAAGTCAAGGATTGGTAGAACAGTCAGTTTTACGAGGGTATGTTTGGCAGCATGAGTGAAGGAGGCTTTGTTGCGAAATAGGAAGCTGATTCTAGATTTAATTTTGGATAGGAGATGCTTGATGCGAGTCTGGAAGGAGAGTTTACAGTCTAACCAGACACCAGACACCTAGGTATTTGTAGTTGTCCACATATACTAAGTCAGAACTGTCCAGAGTAGTGATGCTAGTCGGGTGGGCAGTTTTATTAGCATTTAAAAGCTAATAAATAGAAGGGACGGAGTTATACAGAATGGTGTCGTCTGCGTAGAGGTGGATCAGAGAATCACCAAGGCTATTGAGTCTGCCGATAAGAATGAGATGATTGACAGAGTCGAAAGCCTTAGCCAGGTCGATGAAGACGGCTGCACAATACTGTCTCTTATCGATGGCGGTTAGGATATCGTTTAGGACATTGAGCGTGGCTGAGGTGCACTCATGACCAGCTCGGAAACCAGATTGCATAGTGGAGAAGGTACGGTGGGATTCGAAATGGTTGGTGATCTGTTTGTTAACTTGGCTGTCGAAGATTTTAGAAAGGCAGGGCAGGATAGATATAGGTCTATAACAGTTTGGGTCAAGAGTGTCTCCCCCTTTGAAGAGGGGGATGACCGCGGCAACTTTCCAATCTTTGGGGATCTCAGACGATACGAAAGAGAGGTTGAACAGCCTAGTAATAGGGGTTGCAACAATTTCGGCTGATAATTTTAGAAAGAGAGGGTCCAGATTGTCTAGCCCAGCTGATTTGTAGGGATCCAGATTTTGCAGTTCTTTCAGAACATCAGCTGTCTGGATTTGGGTGAAGGAGAAGCAGGGGTGGGCTTGGGCATTTTTTTTAATGGACAAAAAAAACACGGACATTTCTAAGTGACCCCAAACTTTTGAACCGAAGTGTACTTTAACCTATGGAAGATGGAATTGAAATGGCAGAACTAAAAGTTAAATGAGGACAGGCTACAACACCAACAAAAAGTATAAGTAATTTCAACCCTTACATGGTGACCAGACCAGGCACGCGCTTGCACCATGTTACATGCTGACCCCACCACTTGCGTGCGAATTTACACATACATGTTGAGTTGAGTTTGAGTTTATTTTATTTTTACAGGGACAGTGCACATTAATCAACGTTTCAGTAAAAGTGCCTGTTTTAGCCAGCCGGCTCATTTTCAACCGCAGTCCCTGGGCAGGTTATTAAAAACAATTACAATACAAACAATCATTGAGTAGTGTGCACACACAGAGCAACATAGGACAAGCAAGTCATAGCATACAGACAGAGCAACATAGGACAAGAAAGACATAGCATACAGACAGAGCAACATAGGACAAGCAAGACGTAGCATACAGACAGAGCAACATAGAACAAAAAGCAGAAAGACAAAATTTACAAAAGCAACAAAGTGTTTCCACACCTCACAAGCTACAGACAACATGGAAAGAAAGTGGCAATACACAGCTAGGGATTATGATTACAAATCTGATTGACCTTTCTTTAGCCATGCATTCATACATTTTGTGAAAGTGTGATAGGTGGTGCAGTTATGTGTGTCTGATGTCAGTGTATTCCAGACATGGGAAGCTCTCATTTACTAAAGGTGCTTTTCCTTAAGGGGAACTATACAGTCACCTCTCATGGCAGACCTTGTGGATCTGCTGCCATATGTTTGGGTTTTCTATTTAACAAAAATACTGAGTGGAGGGGGAGCCAGGCGATTTAGGATCTTGAATACAAGACATGCGTCAGTGTATTGCACAAGATTTTCCCAACTCAGGAGCTCATGTTTTCTGAGGATGTAACAGTGATGATGGCTATTGGGCTTCCTATCAAGCACTTTGATCAATTAGTTGATATAATAATTGATATTTTGAAGCAACATCTCAAGACATCAGTCAAGAAGTTAAAGCATACTTCGAAAGTTATGGCAAAATGGCTTAAGGACAACAAAGTCAAGGTATTAGAGTGGCCATCACAAAGCCCTGATCTCAATCCTATAGAAAATTGTGGGCAGACTTGAAAAAGCGTGTGCAGCAAGGAGGCCTACAAACCTGACTCAGTTACACTAGCTCTGTCAGGAGGAATGGGCCAAAATTCACCCAACTTATTGTGGGAAGCTTGTGGAAGGCTACCAAAACATTTGACCCAAGTTAAACAATTTAAAGGCAATGCTACCAAATACTAATTGAGTGTATGTAAACTTCTGACCCACTGGGAATGTGATGAAAGAAATAAAAGCTGAAATAAATCATTCTCTCAACTATTATTCTGACATTTCACATTCTTAAAATAAAGTGGTGATCCTAACTGACCTAAGACAGGGAATTTTTACTCTGATTAAATGTCAGGAATTGTGAAAAACTGCGTTTAAATGTATTTGGCTAAGGTGTATGTAAACTTCTGACTTCAACTGTATGTGCTTTTAATACAATAGGTAGGATAATGCATACAAAGCAGAAAAACGACCGTTTCCAATACTGCCCTATGAAGCAAAAAGGCAGTAACTGCTCATTTGGTCGAAAATGAGTTCATGTATTTTTTTCTACATTAAATACATGGTTAATCATGTGAACAAATATCCTGCCTCTATTGTATTGTGTTCTGTAGAAAATGTGGGTTATGTTAGCAGTAATTGCATAAAGTTACTGTAAAACCAAGGTAAATATAAGCCATTTGTTTCAGTTCCACGCTATGAGCATTTACTGCCTTTTTACTTGGTAGGGCAGAATAATCTGCAGGACAACAAAAATATTTTCATCCCAAATTTGTCTGTCTGACCACCCACTTCCAACCGCAACATGAAAAATGCTGACCACATTGCAGTGATCTCTGTCGGGACCCGCAGCCCTCTACCTGGGGTTGTTAGGCATGCAAAATGACTTGCAGATCAATGACTGTCAACACAGACATGCAGTTCGACACTCAAAGAGAGGACAAATCAGTTGTCAAAAAATAAGAGTTATTTTCGAAAGGTTAAAAAAAATACAATATGAGCCCCCAAAAAAATGTGAACCGGCTATTCGTAACATTTAAATCGATTTTCTGACCAATGCATGCTACATTTGGATCGTTTTGGTGTCCGCAGACTGATGTACTTGTATCTTAAACATTTGAATCAAGGACCAAAGTGTTTTTTTAACATCCCTAATAAATGGCTCCTAGCTTCCATTGCATAGGCTACTTCCTGTCCCTAACCCTAACCCTGAAACGAAATAATATCAAAACAAAATAGAAATGTTTTTTTATAAAACATAACTAAATAAAAACCAGTAAAGTGGATCTAAAAAAAACATTTGGGACAGCGTCACAGAGAGGTGAATGGTAGATGTAAAATGAATTGGTGAAACTCTTACAGGTTGGCATGACCCCGGACAACACCCTGTCATTCTCTGCAAACATTAAAGAAGTGAACCGCTCCTGTAGGTTCATGCTCTACAACATCTTGGCCATCCCACCCTTACGGGAGGGACGCTTCTGCTCAGCCCAGTCAAAGCTCTTCTCTGTCCTGGCACACCAACGGTGGAACAAGCTTCGCCCTAAAGTCAGGACAGTGGAGTCCCTGCCCATCTTTCGAAAACGTCTGAAACCCTACCTCATTGAAGAGTATGTTAAATAACCCATACAGCGCCCCCTGGTTTAAAGTAGTACATAGAAGCAATAGGGTGCCGTTTTGGACGCATACACTGTAAAATTGCATTTCACTGCACAGTTCCAGAAATAACATTCCTTAGCATGCAACATTACCCTTCCAATTCATTAAGGCCTGAGCTGTGACAACAAACAAAGAGCTATAGACGCCAACACAGGGGTTCCACCTCACTGGGGTTCCACCTCACTGGGCCTCAAAGAACTCCAGTTACACATACGCCACACAGACAGAGGAGGACAGATAGCCTTGGACAATGGGCTATTTGAAGAGGAGGTGGAGGAAGATCGAGGTTGTGGAGGACGGGAGGGAAGGGGGAGAGGTGGAGGAGGATGAGGTGGAAGAAGAGACGGAGGAAGAGGTAGAGGAGAGGGAGGGGGAATGGAGAGAGAAGGCGTAAACAAGGTGAAAAGGAGGTTAGAGGACGGGTGTCTACCGGGACTTGTTGGTGAGAAGTTCAGCGTCATAGTACCACTCCACAGTGGGCTCTGGGACAGCGGTGAACTGACAGTGGAAGACAGCCTCCTCATTCTTCAGGACAACCTGGTCCATGGGAGTCACTACTGGCTGGGGGAAACTCTTATCTGAGAGAAAGAGACAGAGAGATAGACACATCACTACATCTGTGGGCATCAGTCCATAAAATCACAACACATGCACACGCATGCTGCACAGATGCACACGCATCACAGACACATGCAAAACACCCACACACACACACTCACATACACTCACATACACACATTTCATACCAGGTTTTACTCAGCGTTGCTAACAGCAGTGTGAGGTAGGCAGGGGGCCTTCAGGAGGTTCAGGATGTCAACACCTCTTGGTCCCAGGGAAACGTAATGAGGGCAGTAAGCACATTCCATAACTAGGCTCACGGCAAAACCATGACAGGGCACTCCCCCAACATCCCAAGAACCATACAGACCATTCTCCCCTATCTTCTCTAGCCTATACCAATACGTCCTTTGATAAATTAAATGAATCTTGTAATTGTTAGAAAGATTCCAGAATGTCTTCTTTGATTAGTTGATGGTCACACTGTAATTAAAGGCAGGCCCAGATTCTAAACTCTGTTTTTACCATCAGGCCCTAATGGTCTTACGTCAGTTAGCACAACATTCGTTTAGGGACTGCGGATCGTGTTGCAAGACAACGGGGCCTAACAGGGCATCCTCTCTCCCATCCTCCACCACCAGAACCTGTCTGCCAGCCAAACACACCCACTCTCCAGGCCCTGTTTCGGGCTGCAGCTGGCTTGGCATGCCCAGTGAGGTGTCAGAGTCACAGGGTTTACCTCTAAACACCTAGCCACAGCTTAGGTCAGAAAGTGCAGACTGCAGCGCTTTAAATATGATTTTGGACATTCGTGTCTAATGCCCCTAATCCAGGACTAATGGATAAGGCTCGTCAGATTTTACAGCCATAAAGAGATGTGGGTGCCAGAAACCCCATTAGGGTGTTCAAAACAGAGAAAAGCTGAACGCTAACTGGGCAGAACAGCACACACCTGGGGCAGACCTTGATTCAAATACTATTTGAAATGTTTGCTTAAGCCTGCCTTAAGAGTGCCAGGTGGACGGGGTTTGGGCATTTGGGAATTTTGTTATTGGTTACACAAGCAAGCTCAGTCCAGCGTTGGACGTGATTTCAAACATTATTTGAACCCTAGGTTTGAACTTGTGCCACCCACAATGTGAGCAGGCCATACTGTACTTAGGGACCTGTCCAAAGCTGTCTGTCAACTATTCACTCATACTGAAGGACTATGGGAGTGCACTGTGCAGCGGGTGGAAACTCAACAATTATCTTTTTATTTATTTATTTCTTCTCTCCATCCAAGCGCTAATCTGATGTGCGTGCGGTGTGGTGTGTCTATGCGTGCATGCGTGTGTGTAAGCAGAGCAGGTGGCTAATCGGAGTGGAGATCAGGTTCCTCCCATAGATGTGCTCCTGACTGAGTACTCTATTTTGTGTGGTGATGTACTCCGGGGCACATTTCCACACATGCATACTGTGTAATGAGCAAAAATGTATACAGAAACCAGGACAAAAATACAGGGACTCGCACTGTGAAATTATGCTTATTGAAATAGAACAGAATCACCAAAAATTTAACACACCAGTTAAATGGAATTTCGGGGAATAAACTGAGGAAGCTAATGTTTACATACACAGTACCTTTACAATAAGTGGATTTGTGTGATTTATAGTGCGTGTGAGAGAGTGGCTGTGGCTACTTACATAACGGTAGGCCCTGTAGTAATCACATTACAGGCTCTCTCTTCACACGAACGGTCCACAGCTACACATTCACTGCAGAACAAATCTCATAGTGCCGCCAGCCCTCTAACAGGCCTATCAGGTGATGAAACACACCATGACAGGTGTGAAAATATTTAAGAAAAGTGGAAAATATGCTAACACACCATAACCTTTCTTTTGTTTTATTAACGTCACACTGTTGCCTGGATCAACAGAGCAGCAGGCACACTGTGTGTGTGTGTGTGTGTGTGTGTGTGTGTGTGTGTGTGTGTGTGTGTGTGTGTGTGTGTGTGTGTGTGTGTGTGTGTGTGTGTGTGTGTGTGTGTGTGTGTGTGTGTGTGTGTGTGTGTGTGTGTGGTTCTTTTGAAGACCATGCTGCAAAGGTAGGAACGAGAAAATGCAACTCAGTAATGGGGCCAAATTGCCAGGGGGCCCAAGTGTGTGCGATGTCAACAAAGAGAACAGGATTATAAGCAGCATTTACCGAGAAGCAGAGCCCACACACATATACAGTGCCTTGCGAAAGTATTCGGCCCCCTTGAACTTTGCGACCTTTTGCCACATTTCAGGCTTCAAACAAAGATATAAAACTGTATTTTTTTGTGAAGAATCAACAACAAGTGGGACACAATCATGAAGTGGAACGACATTTATTGGATATTTCAAACTTTTTTAACAAATCAAAAACGGAAAAATTGGGCGTGCAAAATTATTCAGCCCCTTTACTTTCAGTGCAGCAAACTCTCTCCAGAAGTTCAGTGAGGATCTCTGAATGATCCAATGTTGACCTAAATGACTAATGATGATAAATACAATCCACCTGTGTGTAATCAAGTCTCCGTATAAATGCACCTGCACTGTGACAGTCTCAGAGGTCCGTTAAAAGCACAGAGAGCATCATGAAGAACAAGGAACACACCAGGCAGGTCCGAGATACTGTTGTGAAGAAGTTTAAAGCCGGATTTGGATACAAAAAGATTTCCCAAGCTTCAAACATCCCAAGGAGCACTGTGCAAGCAATAATATTGAAATGGAAGGAGTATCAGACCACTGCAAATCTACCAAGACCTGGCCGTCCCTCTAAACTTTCAGCTCATACAAGGAGAAGACTGATCAGAGATGCAGCCAAGAGGCCCATGATCACTCTGGATGAACTGCAGAGATCTACAGCTGAGGTGGGAGACTCTGTCCATAGGACAACAATCAGTCGTATATTGCACAAATCTGGCCTTTATGGAAGAATGGCAAGAAGAAAGACATTTCTTAAAGATATCCATAAAAGGTGTAATTTAAAGTTTGCCACAAGCCACCTGGGAGACACACCAAACATGTGGAAGAAGGTGCTCTGGTCAGATGAAACCAAAATTGAACTTTTTGGCAACAATGCAAAACGTTATGTTTGGCGTAAAAGCAACACAGCTCATCACCCTGACCACCCTATCCCCACTGTCAAACATGGTGGTGGCAGCATCATGGTTTGGGCCTGCTTTTCTTCAGCAGGGACAGGGAAGATGGTTAAAATTGATGGGACGATGGATGGAGCCAAATACAGGACCATTCTGGAAGAAAACCTGATGGAGTCTGCAAAAGACCTGAGACTGGGATGGAGATTTGTCTTCCAACAAGACAATGATCCAAAACATGAAGCAAAATCTACAATGGAATGGTTCAAAAATAAACATATCCAGGTGTTAGAATGGCCAAGTCAAAGTCCAGACCTGATTCCAATCGAGAATCTGTGGAAAGAACTGAAAACTGCTGTTCACAAATGCTCTACATCCAACCTCACTGAGCTTGAGCTGTTTTGCAAGGAGGAATGGGAAAAAATTTCAGTCTCTAGATGTGCAAAACTGATAGAGACATATCCCAAGCGACTTACAGCTGTAATCGCAGCAAAAGGTGGCGCTACAAAGTATTAACTTAAGGGGGCTGAATAATTTTGCACGCCCAATTTTTCAGTTTTTGATTTGTTAAAAAAGTTTGAAATATCCAATAAATGTCGTTCCACTTCATGAGTGTCCCACTTGTTGTTGATTCTTCACAAAAAAATACAGTTTTATATCTTTATGTTTGAAGCCTGAAATGTGACAAAAGGTCGCAAAGTTCAAGGGGGCCGAATACTTTCGCAAGGCACTGTATACTAACACACACACACACACACACACACACACACAGGATAAACGTGTACAGACAAAAAAGATGCATGCATGCATACACACACACACAAACACACACACACACACACACACACACACACACACACACACACACACACACACACACATACCTATGATGTTGAGGGTGAAATTGGCGTTGCTGCACACATGGCCGGCTGCATTCTTGGCACAGCAGTAGTACAGGCCGTTGTCGTCGGGGCTGGCGCTCTTGAAGGTGAGGGTGCGCTCTTTGTTGTTGATTTGATGGGTCTTCTCTGTCAACCTCATCCCATCCCGAAACCACTGGCACGTAGGCCTGAGGGGGAAGGAGAATCGAGGGGCAGTTCAGTGGAAAGTAAAAATCCGTATTTGATATTACAATACACATACTGTAATATGCAGTTGAAGTCGGAAGTTTACATACACCTTAGCCAAGTACATTTAAACTCAGTTTTTCACATTTCCTGAAATTTAATCCTAAAAGAAATCCCCTGTCTTAGGTCAGTTAGGATCACCACTTTATTTTAAGAATGTGAAATGTCAGAATAATAGTAGAGAGAATGATTATTTCAGCTTTTATTTATTTCATCACATTCCCAGTGGGTCAGATGTTTACATACACTCAATTAGTATTTGGTAGCATTGCCTTTAAATTGTTTAACTTGGGTCAAACGTTTCGGGGTAGCCTTCCACAAGCTTCCCACAATAAGTTGGGTGAATTTTGGCCAATTCCTCCTGACAGAGCTGGTGTGACTGAGTTAGGTTTGTAGGCCTCCTTGTTCACACACGCCTTTTCAGTTCTGCCCACAAATTTTCTGTAGGATTGAGGTCAGGGCTTTGTGATGGCCACTCTTTGTTGTCCTTGAGCCATTTGCCACAACTTTGGAAGTATGCTTGGGGTCATTACCATTTGGAAGACCCATTTGCGACCAAGCGTTAACTTCCTGACTAATGCCTTGAGATGTGTTTCAATATATCTACATAATTTTCCACCCTCATGATGCCATCTATTTTGTGAAGTGCACAAGACCTGCTGCAGAGTGCTGCAGAGATGGATGTCCTTCTGGAAGGTTCTCCCATCTCTACAGAAGTACTCTAGAGATCTGTCAGAGTGACCATCATGTTCTTGGTCACCTCCTGGACCAAGGCCCTTCTCCCCCGATAGCTCAGTTTGGTCGGGCAGCCAGCTCTAGGAAGGGTCGTGGTAGTTCAAAACTTCTTCCATTTAAGAATGATGGAGGCCACTGTGTTCTTGGGGACCTACAATGCTGCAGAAATATTTTGGTACCCTTCCCCAGATCTGTGCCTCAATATAATCCTGTCTCGGAGCTCTACGGACAATTCCTTAGACCTCAAGGCTTGGTTTTTGCTCTGACATGCACTGTCAACTGTGGGACCTTATATAGACAGGTGTGTGCCTTTCCAAATCATGTCCAATCAATTTAATTTACCACAGCTGGACTCTAATCAAGTTGTAGAAACATCTCAAGGATGATCAATGGAAACAGGATGCACCAGAGCTCAATTTCAAGTCTCATATCAAAAGGTCAAAATAGTTATGTAAATAAAGTATCTGTTTTCTATTTTTTATAAATTTGCTAAAATTTTTAAGAACGTGTTTTCGCTTTGTCATTATGGGTTATTGTTTGTAGATATATACATTTTAGAATTAAGGCTGTAACGTAACAAAATGTGGAAAAAGTCAAGGGGTCTGAATACTTTCCGAAGCACTGTACATGCACCCCTTGAATTCTGAATTCAAGGTAAAGGAAGAGAGGTGGAGGGGCTCACCGTGGGTGTCCGTCAATGTGGCACCGCAATGTCACTGGTGCAGAGCTCTCGATCTCCGCCTCCGTGGTTGGCTCCTTCAGGGTCACACCCCCACTTTCCAACCCTGTTAAAGGGGGAGGGAGAGAGAGAGAATGACAGAGTTTGAGAGAGAGAGAGAGAGAGAGAATTCAGTTCCGAAACAAGTTGTGTGTTGCAGCGAGGAGAGAGCAGAAAAGAGGGAGAAAGAGCAGAGAGAGAAGAGGGAGAGAGGATGAGAGGGACAGGATGAAAATTTAGATAAGTGGTATTTCTTATGCTGCGTCAGTTCTCATGAAACACACTGTAACACAGTATCCAGGCTAACTGTGATGTTAATGGTAGCAGCCACACTGAGAAAAGTTCCCTTGCAGTTTTGACCCAATTCCAATGTATAAGGAAAATTCAACAAAAATAGCACATATCTGTCATTATATCAGATTAATCCACCATACTGGCATGTATCTATGATGTATGATAAAATGAGACTGGCAGATTCTAGTGAAGCATGGCTAAACCTCCCTCACAGCTCTTTTTTTATTTAACCTTCATCTAACCAGGGGAGTCAGTAGAGATTGACAGCATGAAGCAGTGAGGATCTCCCTCACGGATCCATTCCCACTGAAGTGTAACCAATTGATTTTCATAATGATAGCGCTTATTAGTCTTTGATTCTCCCCTGCTGTGTTGTGTGACAGCCTGCTTCCCAATGGGAACAGGGTTATGGTACAAAGTAGTGCACTATATAGGGAATATAGGATTCCATTTGGAATTCAACCTCTATATTGGCACTAACTGAGCGTGTAGACTACGCTCATTCATATAATGGTATATACAGTAATACATGCCTTCATATTTATCATGCTTATATGTATGCATTTGACATAATGAGGGCACATCCATTTAGCCAGTGTGTGTGTGTGTGTGTGTGTGTGTGTTAGTAGCAAGGCTCAAGTCACGCCCACCTGAGGATACAGCACAGTTCAGCTTTCATTTGGCTGTGTTGGCAAAATGGATAAGATTTGTCAACTATTTGTAAATTCACAGACTGCTTTCAAAATAGAAACGGACAATATTCATACCACTACTTGAGCAAAACACATTTTATCTTGGACTTTACTATCGAGAGAAGTGTGAAACGAGGTCTTAAAAGGATGGGGGTATCGTCAGAAATCGTAGACAGGGAACTAAAAAGGTTTTGACCCATGTGTTTATCAAAGTTAATTAACCAAACGGGGGATTAAACACACTGACAAGGCAATGAGATGAAAAGAAAGAAGAGAAAACGATATACCTACAGTAAGTGTTCCCCTTCGTTGGATAGAAAATGTTTGATCATGATTAGATGTTTTGTAAACCTGGGATCATCAACTAGATTTAGCCGCGGGCCGATTCCTTTTTGAGTCGATCGCCGGGGGGGCAGGAACATAATTACAAATCACTTGTAGACCGCAATTTGACCCCAAGAATCGCAAACAGATATAAGATTTGATCAAAACATAATCATTTCAAACCGTGCTTACAGTTGAAGTCAGAAGTTTACATGCACCTTAGCCAAATACATTTAAACTCAGTTTTTTCACAATTCCTGACATTTAATCCTGATGTCTTGAGATGTTGCTTCAATATATCCACATAATTTCCCCTCATGATGCCATCTATGTTGTGAAGTGCACCCTCCTGCAGCAAAGCACCCCCACAACATGATGCTGCCACCCCCGTGCTTCATGGTTGGGATGGTGTTCTTTGGCTTGCAAGCCTCCCCCTTTTTCCTCCAAACATAACGATGGTCATTATGGCCAAACAGTTCTATTTTTGTTTCATCAGACCAGAGTACGATCTTTGTCCCCATGTGCAGCTGCAAACTGTAGTCTGTTTTTTCATGGCGGTTTTGCTGAGTGGCCTTTCAGGTTATGTCGATATAGGACTTGTTTTACTGTGGATATAGATACTTTTGTACCTGTTTCCTCCAGCATCTTCACAAGGTCCTTTGCTGTTGTTCTGGGATTGATTTGCACTTTTCGCACCAAAGTACGTTCATCTCTAGGAGACAGAACACATCTCCTTCCTGAGCGGTATGATCGCTGTGTGGTCCCATGGTGTTTATACTTGCGTACTATTGTTTGTACAGATGAACGTGGTACATTCAGGCATTTGGAAATTGCTCCCAAGGATGAACTAGACTTGTGGAGGTCTACAAAGTTCTTTCTGAGGTCTTGGCTGATTTATTTTGATTTTCCCATGATGTCAAGCAAAGAGGCACTGAGTTTGAAGGTAGGCCTTGAAATACATCCACAGGTACACCGTCAATTGACTCAAATGATGTCAGAAGCTATCAGAAGCTTCTAAAGCTTCTAAAGGCACAGCCAACTTAGTGTATGTAAACTTCTGACCCACTGGAATTGTGAAATAATCGGTCTGTAAACAATTGTTTGAAAAATTACTTGTGTAAGTAAGTAGATGTCCTAACAGACTTGCCAAAACTATAGTGTGTGAACAAGAAATTTGTGGAGTGGTTGAAAAACAAGTTTTCATGACTCCAACCTAAATGTATGTATACTTCCGACTTCAACTGCACATCTACCTGCACATCTACAGCAGGCTCAAGGGGTGCGCAATCACTCATAGTAAGGAAGTCTTGAGGTTCTGCTTGCCTGAGTTAGAACACTTCATTATAACCTGCAGACCATACTATGTACTAAAAGAGTTATTCTATTTTACGTAGCTGTCTATTTACCACCACAAACTGATACTGACACTAGGACCGCACTCAAAGAGCTGTATAGGGCCAAAAGCAAATAAGAAAACATATGCAGAGGTGCGAGGTGGCGCTCCTAGTGGCAGGTGATTTTAATGCAGGGAAACTGAAATCCATTTTACATAATTCCTACCAGCAATTCACCCGTGAAACAAACTAGAGATGACAAAACTCTATTTCACTTTTACTACACACACAGAAAAACATACAAAGCTCTCCCTCACCCTCCATTTGGCAAATCTGACCATAACTCTATCCTCCGAAATCCTGCTGACAAGCAAAAACTCAAACAGGAAGTACCAGCTCAGGTGAATTGGATGCTAAACTACAAAACTGTTTCGCTAGCACAGACTGGAATATGTTACGGGATTCATCCGATGGCATTGAGGAATTTACCACATCATCCACCAGCTTCATTAATAAGTACATTGACGTTGTCTCCACAGTGACCGTACGTACATATCCCAACCAGAAGCCATGGATTACAGACAACATCCGCACTGATCTAGTGTGAAGACCCTCCCACTCTGTCTGACGAATTCTTTCTCTTTACTCTTGTTTTCCTTAATAGGATGTCGGTGGGCGGAGCCAGGAGGGTCGTCAGAGAAATGGGACACACCTGGCTTGGGTGTGTCCCAGGATAAATGCATCTCTGCCCCATTCGTTGGAGAGACTCTCTCCATGCAGACACACTTACAGATTTTGGTTGTGGCATTTATGTGGATGTTTTGTTTGTTTGCGTTGGCGCCTTTCAACACAACTCATTATCATATGTATACACGCAACCACTCATACTACTGATTACACACACCATTGTTAATTGTATTTACTTTACTTCAGTTAATAAATATATTTTGTTATTCTTTATCTCCACGTTGTCTCCCTTTTGTTCTGAACTTCGAGCCGGTTTGTGACAGCTAGTCTAAAGCTGCCACTTTCAAGGAGCAGGACACTAATCCGGACACTTATCAGAAATCCCGCTACGACCTCCAACGAACCATCAAACAGGCAAAGTGTCGATCCAGGACTAAGATCTAAATTCTACTACGCCAGCTCTGATACTCATCGGATGTGGCAGGGCTTGCAAACTATCACGGATTACAAAGGAAAACCCAGCCGCGAGCTGTCAAGTGACGCGAGCCTACCAGACGAGCTAAATGACTTCCATGCAGGCAACACTGAACCATCATGAGAGCACCAGCTGTTCCGGACGACTGTGTGATCACGTAGCCAATGTGAGTAAGACCTTTTAAACAGGTTAACATTCACAAGGCCACAGGGCCAGATGGATTATCAGGATACGTACTCAGAGCATGCACTGACCAGCTGGCAGGTGTCTTCACTGACATTTTCATCCTCTCCCTGACCCAGTCTGTAATACCAACTGTCTAATTGACTAATCGCCCCGTAGCACACACATCTGTTGACATCAAATGCTTTGAAAGGCTGGTCATGTCTCACATCAACACCATCATTCAAGACACCCCAGTTCTATTCCAATTCGTATACCATCCCAATAGATCCACCGATGATGCAATCTCTATTGCACTCCACTGCCCTCTCCCACCTGGACAAGAGGAACTCCTATGTGAGAATGCTGTTCAAAAATTGTGATACTGATACTCTGATACTGCAAGGCATGCGGTTGTAAATCGTTAGTTAAATAGTTACCTGGACTATCTGCATTGACCCTTTTTGCAATCACTTTTTTTGACTCATCACATACGCTGCTACTGTTTATCTATCCTGTTGTCTAGTTACTTTATTCCTTGTATATGTACATGTCTATCCCAATTACCTCGTACCTCTGCATATCGATTTGGTACGGGTACCCTGTGTGTATAGCCAAGTTATCGTTACTCATTGTGTATTTATTATAACTTGTATTATTATTATTTTCTAGTATGTCTCTATTTTCTGTCTCTCTGCATTGTTGCGAAGGGCCCGTAAAGTAAGCATTTCACTGAAGGTCTACACCTGTTGTTTTTGAAGCATTTGATTGAATTAGCTAACCGTGACAGAGCATGCCCTAGTGCTACAGCGTCTGTGTGTGTCTTTGTGTGTGTGTGTGTGTTTGCAGTATGTCTGATGATGGACTTAGGGATGCTGATTGGCTATGGCTTTCAGTCAAGTCCTCTACTGTTATGAGTGGGTGAGGATGGGGCTCTCACTATGACCTGGGGCCAGACACACAGAGACCTGTCATTAGGGGGTGCTGAGAAGGAGGGATGAGGTAAACCTTCCAACCAAGAGAAAACAGTGAGTCACAAATGGAGAGAGGAGAGGAGAAAAACACCACACAGTCCACAAATACTCATCCATATGGCTGCCATGCCTTGTCAGTCTGCTTGGTAATATGACAGAACACCCTCCACCTGCCACCTTCCCTCTACAAAATACATCCGTCACTACAGACAGATATTATCTGACTTTTAAGCTCTATTGACAATGAATGCTCAACCAAGACAGGAACCAGGGCAATGAAAAGGGGGGGAAAGAGGTGAAACCTGGCAACCACAACCCGTTAGGAGCAACAAGGCTTTATAAAAGCTAGGAGGCAGGCAGAACGCCAGGTCTGCATCGCTAGTGTTAATAACAGAGGTGAATGCTAGGACATTGTTAGGACAGAGGCTTAGGGTTATTCACGCCTCGGCGCACCAAGGGACCAATATGTGTGTGTATGTATGGGTTACACTCAATGTGATGATTTGTTGCCATGGTGAATGGTTTCCCTGATGCAGTCAAACCACAGTAACCTGAGTAACGGGTGGATTTGGTCAGAAAAACAGACATAACTGGCTACTGTATTATGGTAAAATGAAAAACATTTCAGATGGGTATGGATATGATGAATACAGACTCTCCTGCAACTATTCCCCAAGTCATTGCTGCAAAAGTTAATATGAACAGTTTCTTTCCAAAACACTATATATCTATTTTCAGAAATGGTGGTGAATATGCTTTTGTTGTTTAAAGAACTTATGAAAGAGATTGCCTACTGGGCACTCACTGGTTGAATCAAAACATTTTCCACGTCATTTCAATGAAATGATGTTGAACCAACGTGGAATAAACATTTAACTGTGCCCAGTGGGTGTTGTGGTTTTTCACCATCTAATCATCACATCGGGTTGTTCAATGACAGACATGTATTTGTTTGAAATCTGTCACTTGATGGCTTCATTTCAGAGAGACAAATAATTATTGCTAAACGCTATATATCCACCTCACTCTCAGAGAAATAAGTAGTACTGCTAGGTTTTACACAGTCAAATGTAACAAATAACTACATGAAAGAACTGCATAAGTGATATATTTGTGACATCGACAAAAAAAAAACATTGTTTAAAAAAAATCTAACTAGTAATATGAGATCTATATGTAAAACATTTACATTTGACATTTAGTCATTTAGCAGGTGCTCTTATCCAGAGGAACTTACAGTACATCTTAAGATAGCCAGGTGAGACAACAACATATCACAGTAAAATATACAGTGTATGAATATTCCATTCCAGCTAAACAATAGATGTATAGCTTTTTGCAAAAAAAAAAACATTTCGATGCACACCTAAAATATCTGAATTAAAAATCTGAGAACAGCAATATTTTTGAAACACACACACATGAAGGTACCCTTAAGCGATAATATGTGGTGAAAAAACACAAATGTGAAAAATGTGTGGATATGGCATTATGGAAATAAGCTCTTCATATGTTCTTCTTAGTCAACTTACCTGGTAAAATAAGGGTTAAAAAAGAAGGATACACGTACAGCTTTCTAAACATGAGACGTGAAATTACACAAAACAATACAATGTCTTAAATCGTACTGTAGGCTATGTATCCATACAATACTATGTGCTTTACCCATCTCTAATCTTCTATTGTCGCCAAACATAGCTTGGTGCTGTGGAGCCAGTGCTCTCTGTTGGGGGAGGTGTCCATACTCTTCTGATGTGAGTGACAGAAAGTAGACAAGTGAATCGATGGCAAGTTAAAAACAACCCAGAGCGTTGCTGTCTGTCACACATGCACGCACACACACACACACACACATTAATGCTGTCTCTCTGCTCAGTGCCAGTCTAGCAGTGTGGGTCTGACAGACACTGGAAGACTGGAGATCGAAGGGCTCACACTGACTGAGCTGCTCTAATGGGGCCTCATTTATAAACCGTGCTTAAGTACAAAATATACCACCAAAACATGCGTGCCCCAGTTTCCACGCAAAAGTTCAATTCCTCACCTTTTCTGAGATGGTTTCATACTCAAGAGGTAGCCAATAGGCCAGCAACAAGGAAAACATTTGTCCCATCTCTCGTTTAATTGGATCCACTTCAAAGTAGTAAACAGATGAGCTAGTTGAAATATTTTGCTCTATGTCATCTGATCCAAAGCACAGTTTATTGACGTGGAACAGACGGTTGTAGGCTACTTCTGTATTCTTATTACGTCTGAATACTTTCACTTCAAATTCCCCGAGTAGCCAATATAGCACTTATACACATACAGTGGCAAGAAAAAGTATGTGAACCCTTTGGAATTACTGTCACGTTCTGACCTTAGTTCCTTTGTGATGTCTTTGTTTTAGTATGGTCAGGGCGTGAGTTGGGTGGGCAGTCTGTTCTTTTTCTATGATTTGGTATTTCTGTTTGGCCTGGTATGGTTCTCAATCAGAGCCAGCTGTCAATCGTTGACCTTGATTGAGAAATATAGTGTGCTTAAAATAATTACACACAAATGATTGTATTTTTCTTGTCTATATTGTCCATCATCTAAACATTTACAGTACAGTGTAGGTTGGAAAAAGTACGTGAACCCCTAGGCTAATGAGTTCTCCAAAAGCTAATTGGAGTCAGGAGTCAGCTAACCTGGAGTCCAATCAATGAGATGAGATTGGAGATGTTGGTAAGAGCTGCCTTGCCCTATAAAAAAACTCACAAAATTAGAGTTTGCTAGTCACAAGAAGCATTGCCTGATGTGAACCATGCCTCGAACAAAAGAGATCTCATAAGATCTAAGACAAAGAATTGTTGACTTGCATAAAGCTGGAAAGGGTAACAAAAGTGTCTCTAAAAGCCTTGATGTTTGGGCTACTGAGGGGCGCAGTGGTCTAAGGCACTGCATCTCAGTGCAAGAGGCATCACTACAGTCCCTGGTTCGAATCCAGGCTGTATCTCATCCAGCCGTGTTTGGGAGTCTCATAGGGCGGCATGCAGTTGGCCCAGCGTTGTCCGGGTTTGGCCGGGGTAGGCAGTCATTGTAAATAATAATTTGTTCTTTAACTGACTTGCCTAGTTAAATAAATAAAAATAATTAAATGTTCCTCAGTCCACGGTAAGACAAATTGTCTATAAATGGAGAAAGTTAAGCACTGTTGCTACTCTCCCTAGGAGTGGCCGTCCTGCAAAGACGACTGCAAGAGCACAGCACATTATGCTCAATGAGGTTAAGAAGAATCCTAGAGTTTCAGCTAAAGACTTCCAGAAATCTCTGGAACATGCTAACATCAGACTTGACGAGTCTACAATACGTAAAACACTAAACAAGAATGGACACCACGGAAGAAGCCACTGCTGTCCAAAAAAAGCATTGGTGCACGTCTGATGTTTGCAAAAGTGCACCTGGATGTTCCTATGCACTACTGGCAAAATATTCTGTGGACAGATGAAACTACAGTTGAGTTGTTTGGAATCAACACACAACACTATGTGGGGAGAAAAAAGGCACAGCACACCAACATCAAAACCTCATCCCAACTGTACACCATGGTGAAGGGAGCATCATGCTTCGTGGCTGAATGGAAGCAAGTCCACGCCGCAATGTTCCAAAATACACTACGGTTCAAATATTTGGGGTCACTTAGAAATGTCCTTGTTTTTGAAAGAAAAGCATATTTTTTGTCCATTAAAATAACATCAAATTGATCAGAAATACAGTGTAGACATTGTTAATGACTACTGCAGCTGGAAACGGCAGATTTTTTATGGAATATCTACATAGGCGTACAGAGGCCTATGATCAGCAACCATCACTCCTGTGTTCCAATGGCACGTTGTTAGCTAATCAAAATGTAGCATTTTAAAAGGCTAATTGATCATTAGAAAACCCTTTTGCAATGTGAGAAATTGCTAAGAAACTGAAGATCTCGTACAACGCTGTGTTACTTCTCCCTTCACAGAACAGCGCAAACTGGCTCTAATCAAACTGACTCTAACCTACTTATGGCAACCACCGTAAGTAGACATTTTTCAGGATTTGCGGGCAGTGCAGCAAAGATTTGAGAAAAGGTCAATGCAAAACATTGTCGTCTTTAAACACTTTGTGTATGTAAGACAACCTACACCTATAGCAAATATCACTGCAAAAGATTAACATTCTGCCATCAGCTCCAAAGACATTTGATCAAGTTCGCTATTGCCTCGGCCTAATTCGAATACTTCCTAAGTGTACAGCAAATAAGGGTAGTTTTAATGTTTGTTCACGCACGCACAGTTTCAGGACGGGTGTGATTTTTAACGGGAAACGTGTATGTATGGAGTGCACCAAGTTTATATATCTGAATATTTTTGTACGTGTGCAGTCTTTTCAGAAATGGCACAAGCAAATATTTAGTGTGAAATTTACACTACGGTTATAAATGAGGCCCCTGGGCCATATCACATACAGGCAGGCACTGTCTGGATCATTACACCTATATACATGGGGGACTTATTTTGACAGCCAACCACAGGAAATAAAAGAGCTTGAGGTGTAGGGGGTCCTGGGAGACTCCGTAATTCTGCTATCAAACACCACAGATGCTGCTCTCCCAGGTAGCTCTGAGATGCATTGTGGGGAAAATAAAACATAGAATTCTATTAGGGAGATAGTCCGAATGTGACGGTGAGTGTGTGAGTGTGTGAGTGAGAGAAGAGAGAGAAGAGAGAGAAGAGAGAGAAGAGAGAGAGAGAGAGAGAGAGAGAGAGAGAGAGAGAGAGAGAGAGAGAGAGAGAGAGAGAGAGAGAGAGAGAGAGAGAGAGAGAGAGAGAGAGTAATTCCACATCTATCTGCACATACATCGAAGGTGTTTAAAAATCCAAATTTTCAGATTACCATCTTTCCCACTAGTTCCACATCCCACATCTCGGTACAGTAATCAATCAAGTTCAACCCTACAAACCCTAGGACTAACAAACAAGCTGACAATAGGCTTCCTGTTGCCTCCACTCTTTACCAGTGAGATCAAGTGTTGGCCGGCTTGGATACAAAGGCCTGTTCCAGGGCGCGTTCTCGGGGCATGCACAGATCACCTGGCATTTTCACTGTAAATTTCAACCTTTCTTTGTCCCAGTCTGTAATCCCCACATGTCTTGAGATGAATACAATACTTCCTGTTCCCAATTACTCTCAGGCTTCACGCAACAATTATTTACGCCCTGTAGCACGCACATCTGTAATCATGAAGTGCTTTGAAAGGCTAGTTATGGTACACATCAACTCCATCATTCCAGACACCCTAGCCTTTTAGGGATAGGGGGCAGCATTTTCACTTTGGATGAATTGCGTGCCCATAGTGAACTGCCTCCTACTCTGTCCCAGATGCTAATATATGCATATTATTATTTTCTATTAGATTGGAAACACTCTGAAGTTTCTAAAACTGTTTGAACTATGTCTGTGAGTATAACAGAACTCATAGGGCAGGCAAACTTCCAAATAGGAAGTGGAAATTCTGGGGCTGGTTGATTTTCAACTCATCGCCTATTCACATCCAAATAAGATATTGATATTTTCGCACTTCCTGCGCCATCCACTAGATGTCATGAATTAAGCCTCTAGTGTGATGTGGGACCGGATGGCAGCTATTTGAGTCACTGGTCTGGCAGAATGCCAGTTCCTGGTTACGCGCAGTAGTCATGATATCGCCTTGCGTTCCATTACTCTGTACACAAAAAGAATGCTGCGCCAGCGTTTCATTACTCTGTACACAAAAAGAAACCAGCGCCAGCTTTTGGACATGTGAACTAAACGTGCTAGCAGAAGTAGCTAATTGGACACTAATAATTGGACATTATGGAACAAAACAACGATTTATTGCGGAACTAGTATTCCTTGCACTACATTCTGATGAAAGATCATCAAAGGTAAGGGAATATTTATGATGTAATTTCGTATTTCTGTTCACTCCAACATGGCGGAGAAATATATTTTCTTCTGAGCGCCGTTTTTTTTTAAATCTGACACAGCGGTTGCATTAAGAACCAGTGTATCTTTAATTATATGTAAAACATGTATCTTTCGTCAAAGTTTATGATGAGTATTTCTGTTATATGACGTGGCTCTCTGTAATTACTCCGGATATTTTGGAGGCATTTCTGAACAATGTAAACCGAGATTTGTGGAAATAAATATTATCGAACAAAACATAAATGTATTGTGTAACATGATGTCATATGAGTGTCATCTGATGAAGATTATCAAAAGGTTAGTGATTAATTTTATTTCTAATTCTGCTTTTGTTACTCTATCTTTGGTTGGGAAAAATGGCTGTGTTTTTTTGGATTTGGTGGTGAACTAACATAAATATACAGTATGTTGTGTTTTCGCTGTAAAATATTTTAAAAATCGGACACGATGGGTAGATTAACAAGATGTTTATCTTTCATTTGCTGTATTGGACTTGTTAATTAATGTGTGAAAAAATATTTTTGAATTTCCCGCACTGCCTTTTCAGCGGAATGTTGGGGGGGAGGTTCCGTTAGCGGAACCTGTGTCCTAGACAGGCTAGAGCCACTCATATTTGCATTCCGCACAAACAGATCCATAGACGATGAAATCTGCCCTCACCCACCTAGATAAGAGGAATACTACATTTGAAGTCGGAAGTTTACATACACCTAGGTTGGAGTCATTAAAACTTCAACCACTCCACAATTTTCATTTTTCACCAAATATTGTTTTGGCAAGTCGGTTAGGACATATACTTTTCGCATCACACACGTCATTTTTCCAACAATTGTTTACAGAAAGATTATTTCACTTATAATTCACAGTATCACAATTCCAGTGTGTCAGAAATTTACATACACTAATTTGACTGTGCCTTTAAACAGCTTGGAAAATTCCAGAAAATGATGTCATGGCTTTAGAAGTTTCTGATAGGCTAATTGACATCAATTGAGTCAATTGGAGGTGTACCTGTGGATGTATTTCAAGGCCTACCTTCAAACTTAGTGCGTCTTTGCTTGACATCATGGGGCCTCAGAAAAAAAAATCTGTATAACTGAGTCAGGTTTGTAGGCCTCCTTGCTCGCACACGCTTTTTCAGTTCTGCCCACAAATTTTCTATAAGATTGAGGTCAGGCTTTGTGATGGCCACTCCAATACCTTGGCTTTGTTATCCTTAAGCCATTTTGACACAACTTTGGAAGTATGCTTGGGGTCATTATCCATTTGGAAGACCCATTTGCGACCAAGCTTTAACTTCCTGACTGATGTCTGAGATGTTACTTCAATATATCCACATAATTCTCCTCCCTCATGATGACATCCAATTTGTGAAGTGCACCGGTCCCTCCTGCAGCAAAGCACCCCCACAACATGATGCTGCCACAGCCCTGTGCTTCACGGTTTGGATGGTGTTCTTCGGCTTGCAAGCCTCCCCCTTTGTCCTCCAAACATAACAATGGTCATTATGGCCAAACAGCTTGATAGGCAGCTAGCTAGCAGATAGGCTAGCTGCTATGCCAAATAGCTCTTCAGATCTGGCCTTGGTTTGAAAGATCACTGGAGAGAGACTAGCAGTCCCAGCAATTGAGGCCATCTGCGTCGTGAGATACAAACTAAAAAGTTAAATACTAAATACTGAAGAAACTTTCCAATACACTTTCAAAACAACAAACTTTTCAAAACAACAAAATCGAACTCTCCCTCGTTCTATGTTCAACAGGAAGTGACTATGGGTGATGGACTGTCTGTTTCTCCTTTTTGTGATTCATTCATCCTGCCTGTGAATTGGATTGCTGGAGATCTTCCATATTAGAATAATTAGAAGCACCGCCCTCGATCACATTGCGCTACAGAAGGTGACACCCTGCCACCCAGGACCTCTATATCAGGCGGTGTGAAAGGAAGGACAGGACATTTGCTAAAGACTCCAGCCACCTAAGCCATAGACTGTTCTCTCTGCTTCCGCACAGCAGGCGGTACCGTTGCATCAAGTCTGACACCAACAGGCTCCTGAAAGCTACTATCCTCAGCCATAGACTGCTAAATAGCTAACAGAATGGCTACACGGAGTTGAGCTGAGTTGACCCTTGTATTTAAATTTTTGCTCGGTCTCTATGCACTCTAACACACACATAACATGCACACACATTTATACTGACTCTAAACACACACACTCACATACAATCATAATTTACGCTGCTGCTAATCTGTTTATCATATATCCTGATGCCTAGTCACCTTAACCCTATAAATATCCACCTCTATCGCTCCAGTATCCTGCACAATGAAAATATTTGACCGAACGGCTCAAATCGTATTATGTAGCTAAATTTTAAATGGTGTTTTTTATATTGGATAAAAGTAGAGAACTACAAAATTGTATATCAGACACTGCATTTTTGAGGAACAATGGGAAAGTAATTCTGCTTAGAAAGTTGATAAACTTGTAAACTCACTTTTGAGAAAATGGCCTTTAAATGTTTTGGTACCTAGTGAAGAGCTCCTCTTTGTCTACAACCATTCAGCATCGTTCACACCCTCTTAATTTTTAGCCCCACCCATCTAGTTTTGCTCTCGTTTAGCTCTGGATAACATGAAAACAGCCTAACCAGCCCTGCTGGCAACAATTTCATTATGCTTTTTTTGTCGACGTTTACTGACACTGGCCATATTCAACGGGTGTTGTGCATTCATAATTCATCAGTTATTCTGCGCTCCGGCATACTCAGACTGAATTTACGAACACACCTGAAATGGTTACTTGTGTAATGGAGTCTTTTGTTAAGACATGTAGCTAGCTAGCTAGGTAAACAACAAACCTAGCTAGGTAAACGGTCATACACATCACGTAACTTTAGCTAGCGGGCCAGCCAACTAACATTAGCTAGTTAAACAACAATGAACATAGTGCCAAATCATGTCGTTAGTACTCTGCATGAATCTGCTGGGAGCTGGACAGGCGGGAGCACCTGTAGGGAGGAGATGGAGAGACAGCCTGGTGCGAGGGGCTGCCACCGGAGGCCTGGTGCGTGGAGGAAGCACCGGATAGACCGGACCGTGGAGGCGCACTGGAGGTCTCGAGCACCGAGCCTGCACAACCCTACCTGGCTGGATACTCCCCGTCGCCAGGCCAGTGCGGCGAGGTGGAACAGACCGCACTGAGCTGTGCTGGCGAACCGGGGATACTGTGCGCAGGGCTGGTGCCATGTTACTAGGCCCAAGGAGACGCACTGGAGACCAGATGCGCTGAGCCGGCTTCATGGCACCTGGCTCGATGCCCACTCTAGCCCGGCCGATACGAGGTGCTGCTATTTAACGCACCGGGCTATGCATGCGCACCGGGGACACCGTGTGCCTCACGGCATAACACGGTGCCTACCCGGGCCCCCTCTCTCCACGGTAAGCACGGGGAGTTGGCTCAGGTCTCCTACCTGACTTAGCCACACTACCCGTGTGTCCCCCCCCCAAGAAATGTTTGGGGCTGCTTCTCGTCTCTGTTGCGCTGCTGTACCAACTCCTCAAAAAAATGCCGCCGCTCTGCTTTGGCTGCCTCCAGCTCTTCCCTGGGGCGGCGATATTCCCCAGCCTGTGCCCATGGTCCCTTGCCGTCCAGAATCTCCTCCTATGTTCAGGAGTCCGGAGATCGCTGCTGCTCGATATCACGCTGCTTGGTTCTTGGTTGGTGGGTGATTCTGTAACAGCTTTCTTCTTCCTCTTCTGAGGAGGAGTAGTAGGAAGGATCAAAGTGTTACGGCTTCTATGAATGGTGGGTGGAGGAGTCAAGCGCAGAGAGCAGGTTAGTTCCATACGTGGATCTTTATTCCAATGACAGCGAAAAAATGGACATGCAAAACACAAGGGTGCATGAAACAACCCGTCCAAACAAACAGGACTAAAACTGTCTGGAAAAATAGAGACCACAAAATAAACCAGCACCATAAAACAGAGAATAAGCCCGCACAATAGCTAGCGGGCCCAGTGCGCTTAAATAGCCTACAAACAAAACTAAACTCAAAACAGGTGTAACCAGTTAGACTAAACTAACAGAAACAAAAGGAAAGGGAATCGATGGCAGCTAGTAGGCCAGCGACGACGACCGCCGAGCACGGCCCGAACAGGAAGGAGCACCATCTTCGGCGGGATTCGTGACACGGAGGACCAAAATGCAGCGTGGTATGTATCCATAATGTAATTTAATGAGAATGAATACAGAATACAAAAAGAACAAGAGAAACAAAATGAAAACCAAAACAGTCCCGAATGGTGCAAACACTGAAACGGAAAATAATCACCCACACCACACAGGTGGGAAAAGGTTACCTAAGTATGATTCTCAATCAGAGACAACTAACGACACCTGCCTCTGATTGAGAACCATACCAGGCCAAACACAAAAACACCACATAGAAAAAGGAACATAGACTACCCACCCATCTCACGCCCTGACCATATTAAAACAAAGACATAACGTCAGAACGTGACATTCACTGTACTTGTGCACGTGACATTAAAACGTGAAACCTTGAAACAAAGAGCTAGCAGAGGGGACTGGGCTAAGCCTTCATTAGAAAACACAGGGCTTAATTGTACTCTAAATTACTGCTCTGAATTGAAGGGATTAGAGGAGCCTCCATTGAGTCTGAAATAGATTAGTGCTAGGTTGCGTCCCAAATGGCACCCTATTCGCTATACAATGCCCTACTTTTGACCAGGGCCATTTTGACCAGGGCCATAATATAGGGAATAGGGTGCCGTTTGGAACGCAGACCTACTCTCCCAGACCCCAGCTGCACTCAACTGTATCGCTGGACAAATGTGGGTAGTGGGTTTCTAGGTCTAAATATACTCATATACAATGCACATATGGATGGTAGACTTACAGTACCAGTCAAAAGTTTGGACACAGGTTTTTCTTTATTTGTACTATTTCTACATTGTAGACTAATAGTGAAGATATCAAAACTATGAAATAACACATACGGAATCATGTAGTGAACAAAAAAGTGTTAAAACAAAATATATTTTATATCTGAGATTGTTCAAAGTAGCCACCCTTTGCCTTGATGACAGCTTCGCAAACTCTTGGCATTCTCTCTTCATGAGGTAGTCACCGGAAATGCATTTCAATTATCAGGTGTGCCTTGTTAAAAGTTAATTTGTGGAATTTCTTACCTTCTTAGTGCATTTGAGCCAATCAGTTGTGTTGTGACAAGGTAGGTGTGGTATACAGAAGATATCCCTATTTGGTAAAAGACCAAATCCATATTATGGCAAGCACATCTCAAATAAACAAAGAGAAACAACAGTCCATCATTACTTTAAGACATGAAGGTCATGCAGCCGTATTCATCGACCTGGCCAAGGCTTTCGACTCTGTCAATCACCACATTCTTATTGGCAGACTCGACAGCCTTAGTTTCTCAAATGATTGCCTTGCCTGGTTCACTAACTACTTCTCAGATAAGAGTTCAGTGTGTCAAGCCTGTTGTTCGGACCTCTGGCAGTCTCTATAGGGGTGCCACAGGGTTAAATTCTCGGGCTCTCTTTTCTCTGTATACATCAATGATGTTGCTCTTGGTGATTCTCTGATCCACCTCTACGCAGACGACACCATTCTGTATACTTCTGGCCCCTCTTTGGACACTGTGTTAACTAACCTCCAGACGAGCTTCAATGCCATACAACTCTCCTTCCGTGGCCTCCAACTACTCTTAAATGCAAGTAAAACTAAATGCATGCTATTCAATCGATCACTGCCCGCACCTGCCCGCATCACTACTCTGGACGGCTCTGACTTAGAATAAGTGGACAACTACAAATACCTAGGTGTCTGGTTAGACTGTAAACTCTCCTTCCAGACTCACATTAAGCATCTCCAATCCAAAATTAAATCTAGAATCGGCTTCCTATATCGCAACAAATCATCCTTCACTCATGCTGCCAAACATACCCTCGTAAAACTGACCATCCTACAGATCCTCGACGATGTCATCTATAAAATAGCCTCAAACACTACTCAACAAATTGGATGCAGTCTATCACAGTGCCATCCGTTTTGTCACCAAAGCCCCATACACTACCCACCACTGCGACCTGTATGCTCTCGTTGGTTGGGCCTTGCTTCATACTCTTCGCCAAACCCACTGGCTACAGGTTATCTACAAGTCTGCTAGGTAAAGCCCTGCCTTATCTCAGCTCACTGGTCACCATAGCAGCACCCACTCGTAGCACGCGCTCCAGCAGGTATATCTCACTGGTTAACCCCAAAGCCAATTCCTCCTTTGGCCGCCTCTCATTCCAGTTCTCTGCTGCCAATGACTGGAACGAACTTCAGAAATCACTGAAGCTGGAGACTCATATCTCCCTCACTAGCTTTAAGCACCAGCTGTCAGAGCAGCTCACAGTTCATAGACTTAGTTATAGTTATAGTTATATAGACTTTTTGTTTTATTTTTTCTACTGTATTATTGACTGTATGTTTTGTTTATTCCATGTGTAACTCTGTGTTGTTGTATGTGTCAAATTGCTATGCTTTATCTTGGCCAGGTTGCAGTTGCAAATGAGAACTTGTTCTCAACTAGCCTACCTGGTTAAATAAAGGTGAAATTAAAACAAATTTGAAAAATAGTGTCATGACTCTCCTGTGAATATCTGAAGGATCAGGTTACAGTGGGTCCACTCTGCAGCGCCCTCTCTCTCCTGCAGAAGGGGAGAGGGGTGAAGTTGGCCATTTTATGATGGTTGTAAATACCTGCAAGAACTCCCTCTCTCCCGCTCTGCAAATGGAAGTTAAAAATATCTTTGTTACAACAGAGAGATTTTGTAGGACTGTGACATCCAAGATTGATAGATATTGAAACAATATTTCTGTAATCCAAACAGTTGGAACGGTCCGTGGGCACTGAAAGAACAATTATGTCAGATCAGATGGTGTTTTGGGATCTCATTAAGGACAGTTTAACAACATAGCTGTATTTCTGAATGTGTATATGTATTTCCCATTTATCAGATTTACAGCTAAATGTTGTGGAACTTATATGATTAAATATGAAACTATCTGTGAGAAGATGTGATGTTAGCCTTCTAAATGATAATTATTTTTCATATAAAAGCTCTACCCAGTCAGTGACCACAACCACGTGAGCACAGACATTATGTAGGCGTCATGGAATGCCCCTTTTGCCAGAGTGCATAAAACCCCTTGTGAAGAATTAACATATCAGACCAAGCAGACGGACGGTGTTGAACCAGACGTCACGAATGGTCCGACTCTATGAGACCAGAAAAACACGGAGTGTAGTTGCACGTTGAAATGGTTAGAAACTCTGAAACTCTCTCAAAGAAGAAGACGACACGTGAACATTCAGTTTGGTACTTTAAAGATCCATTCTAACGAACACTTCCTCTGGAAGATCCGTTCTCACAGACACTTCGAAAGCCAAAAGCTTCAACTACAAAAGCCATTGTGACCTTTGGGGACAAACCAGAGACTTCTGTCGAACTACTCTCCCCAGATGGACCAGCGATTTCAACAGAGACAACAAAGACATACAATCATAAATATTTACAAGCATTTCAAAATCCAAATGAGTGGTTGTTGGGGTGCTAAATATCCATATTTACGATGAGCGTATTATTCAACTGTAGGTAAAGTTTTTTGTCTCTTCTCTGGCTCTTTCTTACATGCCCCTCCCTTTTCATTTTTTTAACAAGCCATCATATCGGGTTAGTCCACTAGGGACTTTTCATTGCATTGTGTAATAATCAATGTGTAAGCTATCCTGTTTGTGTGTTTGTGTAATTGCGTGATTATTTAGTTAGTCCATAAATAATTTAGGCCAATAGAATTGCTGCAAAGAAACCACTACTAAAGGACATCAATAATAAGAAGAGACTTGCTTGGGCCAAGAAACAATGAACATTAGATGAGCAATGAACATTAGACCATGGAAATATGTCCAAATTTGAGATTTTTGGTTCCAACCGCCATGTCCTTGTGAGATGCAGAGTAGGTGAAAGGATGATCTCCGCATGTGTGGTTCGCACCGTGAAGCATGGAGGAGGAGGTGTGATGGTGTTTTGCTGGTGACACTGTCTGTGATTTACATAGAATTCAAGGCACACTTAACCAGCATGGCTACCACAGCATTCTGCAGCGATACGCCATCCCAGCTGGTTTGCGCTTAGAGGGACTATCATTTGTTTTTCGACAGAACAATGACCCAAAACACACCTCCAGGCTGTGTAAGGACTATTTGATCAAGAAGGAGATTGAAAGGGGTGCATCAGATGACCTGGCCTCCACAATCACCTGACTTCAACTCATTTGAGATGAGTTGGACAGGAGAGTGAAGGAAAAGCAGCTAGAAAGTGCTCAGCATATGTGGGAATATATAAACATTTAAATCTTCTTCAGGCTACGGTCCTTTTTTCTCAGTTTCCGCCTGACTGACGTGCCCAAAGTAAAATGCCTGTTGTTCACGCCCTGAAGCCAGGATATGCATATAATTGGTTCCATTGGAAAGAAAACAATCAGAAATTTGGGGAAATGTTAAAATAATATACGAGACTAGATATAGTAGTAGACAATCCAGAGACAAACTAACCAGAATTTGTTTTTTTTGAGAGCCCATGCTCTTACTGTGGAAAGTATAGGGAAATAATTATATCTACTGTCAGGATTTGGCCAGGGTTGTTCCGGTTTTTGGTCACTAGATGCCCCCATTGTGCTTTTTGACCTTTTGCTTTCCCTTGATCCCCATTATTATTTGCACCTGTGCCTCGTTTCCCCTGATTGTATTTAAACCCTTAGTTTCCCTCAGTTCTTTGCTCTGTGTTTGTATGTTAGCACCCAGCCCTAGTATTCTGTGAACTCTTGTTGATCCCGGTGGACGCTCTTGTGGAATTCTGTTTTTTGTTCTTGTTTATTTATTTTTGAGTATCTTTTGAGGCTTTTTATGCTATACCTACCACCTTGTGGATTTACCTTTTTGTCTTGGAGGATTACCTTGTGGATTACCTTGTTCTTGTGGAATTCCTTTTGAGGTTGTGGAGTTACATGTTTTCCTGAAGGACTTCACTTTTTACTTTATTAAATACACCGTCTCAAGTACTGCTGTGTCTGCCTCATCTTCTGGGTTCTGTCGACTATTCGTGGTTCAGTTGGTTAAGTGACTGTTTCTCACTCTGGAGACCCGGGTTCGTAACCGGGTCCTGACAGAAACACAGAGCCAAAAATGAACCCAGAGGCAGCCAGTTCCCAGGACCTTGTTGCCATGCTGTCCCACCACCAGGAGACTGTCCAACGCCACGAAGCCGCCCTGGTTCAGCAAGAGGCCTTAATGGCTAGACATTCTCATCTTCTGTTGGAGATGCTGACTTCCATAAAGCAGATATCTGATCGACTTACCCCGGCAACAGTTCCCGTCCCAGTACCTCAGATTCACGTATCCATGGCAGTTAACCCCCTGGCTGAACCTCGTCTTCCACCTCCCCAACGGTTCTCAGGTGATCCAAGTGCTTGTAAAGGGTTTCTCACCCAATGTTCTCTCTCCTTCGAGCTGCAACCCTCGTCTTTTCCCACTGACCGGTCTAAGATCGCATATATCATCACCCTGCTGTCGGAAAAAGCCCTGGCCTGGGCTACTGCTGTGTGGGATGCCCATAGTTCCTGCTGTGCCAGCTACTCTGCCTTTGCTGAGGAATTCAAACGAGTGTTTCAAGGCCCAAGCAGTGGTCCTGACTCAGCCAAACAGCTCCTGACTCTCCACCAAGGTCGGCGCAGCGTGACGGACTATGCCATCCAGTTCCGCACGGTGGCAGCAGCGAGTGGCTGGAACAACGAGGCGCTCACGGTGTGCTTTCTGAAAGGCCTTTCTGACACTATCCAAGATGAACTGGCCACTCGGGAACCACCGGACAATCTCGAGTCCCTGATCAAGTTGGCCTCACGCATTGACCAGCGTCTGAGAGAGAGAGAACTCAACCGTAGACCTCTAGCCCCTATCAGTCCCAGCTCCGAGTCCCCACCTTTATCCTCGCTGGCTCCACCGGAACCCATGCAGATTGGACGCATCTCCCAGGCTGAGAGAGACCGCCGGATGAGGGAGCGACGCTGTCTATATTGCGGCAAACCGGGCCATTTCCGTTCCACGTGTCCCAGGCTCCAGGGAAACGCTCTGTCCCGTACAGACCGGGAGGAACTGTAACGGGAAACATAACATCCTCCCATCCGTCCAACTCCCGTCTGCTCATTCCAGTCACCCTTTGCTGGGACAACCACAAGCTTCACCTTCAAGCCTTGGTAGACTCTGGAGCTGCAGGTAACTTCATGGATGGTGTCTGGGCGAAGGAGAATGGCGTTCCCTCTGAACCTCTAAGTGACCCCATGAGGGTTACTACATTGGATGGAAGCCCTTTGGGATCTGGACTTGTCACTCATGTCACTACCTCCTTGCGACTTTCAGTTTCACAACACCAGGAATTGATGAACTTTCATTTGATCTCCTGTTCCGAGTTCCCTCTCGTCCTTGGATACCCCTGGCTTCACAGCCATAACCCTCACATCAACTGGTCTGTGGGCACTATCAAGCAGTGGGGTCCTACGTGCCAAGCTACTTGTATTTTCCCGAATTCCCCGAGTTCTACTCCCGAGTCTTTAGAATCCATCGACCTGACCAGAGTTCCCAAGTGTTACCATGACCTCAAACTGGTGTTTAGCAAACAGAGGGCCACCATGCTACCACCCCATAGACCTTATGATTGCCCCATCGACCTGTTTCCGGGCACTTGCCCCCCCAGGGGTCGGATCTTTTCCCTATCTCCACCCGAACGAGCTGCTATGGATACCTACATCAAGGACGCTCTGGAAGCAGGCCTCATGCGTCCATCCACCTCCCCGGCGGGAGCAGGGTTTTTCTTTGTGGCCAAGAAAGACGGTGGATTACGTCCCTGCATCGACTACCGGGGACTCAATGCCATAACCGTCCGTAACCATTACCCGCTACCCCTTATGGCCACAGCCTTCGAGCTGCTCCAGGAAGCAGTTGTTTTCACTAAGCTTGACCTGCGGAACGCATACCATCTTGTGCGGATCAGACCTGGTGACGAGTGGAAGACCGCTTTCAACGCGCCTACTGGTCACTATGAATACTTGGTGATGCCCTTCGGCCTGACCAACGCCCCAGCGGTGTTCCAAGCACTCATAAACGATGTGCTTAGGGATATGCTTAACATATTTGTTTTCGTTTACTTGGATGACATCCTCATCTTTTCGAGCTCCCTTCAAGAACACACAAAGCATGTAAGACAAGTACTCAAACGCCTCCTAGACAGCCATCTGTACGTTAAGCCGGAAAAATGTGAATTCCATTCATCCCGAGTACAATTCCTGGGATTTGTAGTGGAACCCGGTCGAGTCCAAATGGACCCCAGGAAGGTAGGGGCGGTAGCGGATTGGCCCACTCCCAAATCCATTAAGGAAGTTCAGCGTTTCCTGGGCTTCACAAACTTTTACCGCAAGTTCATCAAGAACTTCAGCTTGGTGGCAGCCCCTCTCTCAGCTTTAACCAAGGGTGGCAATGCAAGGTTTTTGTGGGGAAGAGAAGCTGAGACGGCCTTCCAAGGACTCAAGCAGCGCGTCCTCTCTGCTCCCATCCTGATACTACCGACTACGGATGAACCGTTTGTGGTGGAGGTAGACGCATCAGAGGTTGGTGTTGGAGCTGTCCTGTCTCAGAGGGGTGAAGACAAGAAGCTTCATCCGTGCGCTTTCTTCTCACACCGGCTTACCCCGGCTGAGAGGAACTACGATGTGGGGGATCGTGAACTCCTAGCGGTTAAGATGGCATTGAAGGAATGGAGACACTGGCTCGAGGGGGCTTCTCACCCGTTTCAAGTGCTTACGGACCACAAAAATCTGGAGTATATCCAGCAGGTGAAGCGGTTGAACTCTAGACAAGCTAGATGGTCTCTCTTCTTCAGTCGATTCCAGTTTATCCTCACCTATCGGCCCGGGTCGAAGAATCTCAAACTGGATGCCCTGTCCCGAGTCTACGCTCCTGCCATTCGAGATGACACGGACATGCCTGTCCTTCCTGCAGCTAAGATCGTCGCTCCGATCTCGTGGCAAGTTGAGGATACCGTGAGACGAGCTCAAGCTATCGAACCGGACCCGAAAGGAGGTCCTGCCAATCGGTTGTTTGTCCCCAAGGCAGTGAGGACTCAGGTCCTTCTGTGGGGGCACTCCTCTCGCCTCACCTGTCACCCGGGCGTAGGTCGCACCTTGGAGTTCATCCAGCGTAAGTTCTGGTGGCCTACCACACTTTATTAAATACACCGTCTCAAGTACTGCTGTGTCTGCCTCATCTTCTGGGTTCTGCTGACTATTCGTGGCTCAGTTGGTTAAGTGACTGTTTCTCACTCCGGAGACCCGGGTTCGTAACCGGGTCCTGACAATCTACCTCCCAGTATGCAATTCCTATGGCTTCCACTGGGTGTCAGAACTCAATGTTCAAGGTTTCAGGCTTGTTTCCTCCAAAACGAGTAAGAATAATGAGTTTTAGTACTGGGACACACTATTGGAAATTCGTGTATGCGCACGCGATAAAGACGAGATGCACCTGCTAATATCGTTTCCCTATTAAACATACTTCTTTCCGTATGAAATATTATAGTTTGATAACATTTTAGGGTATCTGAGGAGTCAATAGACTTGTTTTAACAAAGTTTAGCGGTATATTTTTGGATTGCTTTCACTGCATGTTGAAGGAGTGGATTACTCAAATCGATGGCGCCAACTAAATTGACTTTTTGGGGTATAAAGTATGATTTTATCTACCAAAACAACACCTCATGTTATAGCTGGGACCGTCCTCAAACAATCACATGGCATTCTTACGCTGTAATTGGCTACTGTAAATTGGTCAGTGCAGTTAGATGAACAAGTATAAGCCTTCAACCGATATAAGACACTTGTATGTACCTACATGTTTAATATCCATCATTTATATGATTATTCATTTGAATTGCGCGCCCTCCAGTGTCACCAGAAGTTGTCCCGCTAGCGGGACGCCTAGCCTTAAGATTATTTACAATAGGCCACGGAAGTCTGGATATACTGCAAAATGGGCCAAATCTGAAGGCATATTAGATCATTCTAGTCTGGTGGCTTTCCCTCTCTTCCCCTCTCTTATCAAACTGAAATTACTACTATAGTTATCTAATCAGTGTTTTCACCCTGGTATCTGTGCCCATGTAATAACTGACTCTCAGCAGTTTATCAGAGAGGACATGCATCAGAGTATGTTGTGTAGCTATAGTGAGCAGTGAGGGGAAGAGCAGGGCTGTGCTGGGAAGGGCATCGGTCTCCAGACCCACCAGACCCAAACACCATGAGTCTCTCTATTTGGACCCCCAGCCAATCCTCACCCTTGTTATGACAGAAGCCTCATCCATCCACCAGCCAACCTCAAAGGGCCTAAGAGATTAGCCCTCAGAAAGGCCTGTTTGATAGGATGCTCTATCAACACCCTCGTGTCCACAGTGTGTAGGACAAGTGCAAAAATACATGCACACCACCATAGACATGCACACTCAGCGACGTGTGCATACAGTGCCTTCGGAAAATATTCAGACCCCTTGACATTTTCCATATTTTGTTACGTTAGTCGTATTCTAAACTTGATTCAATCATTTTTTCCCCCTCATCAATCAACACAATATACCCCATAATGACAAAGCAAAAATAGGTTTCTATACATTTTTACTCATTTATAAAACTCAGTACTTTGTTGAAGCACTTTTGGCAGCGATTACAGCCTTGAGTCGTCTTGGGTATGATGCTACAAGTTTTGCACACCTGTATTTGGTGAGTTTCTCCCATTCTTCTTTGCAGATTCTCTCAACCTCTGTCAGTTTGGATGGGGAGCTTTGCTGCACAGCTATTTTCAGGTCTTTTCAGAGATGTTCGATAGGGTTCAAGTCCGGGCTCTGGCTGGGCCACTCAAGGACATTCTGAGACTTGTCCCGAAGCCACTCCTGTGTTGTCTTAGCTGTGTGCTTAGTCTCGTTGTCCTGTTTTGAAGGTGAACTTTCGCCCCAGTCTGAGGTCCTGAGCGCTCTGGAGCAAGTTTTCATCAATGATCTTTCTGTTCTTTGCTCTGTTCATCATTCCCTGATGCTGCCACCACCATGCTTCACTGTAGGGATGGTGCCAGGTTTCCTCCAAACGCTTAGCATTCAGGCCAGAGTTCAACCTTGGTTTCATTAGACCAAAGAATCTTGTTTCTCATGGTCTGATAGTCTGTAGGTGCCATTTGGCAAACTCCAAGCGGGCTGCCATGTGCCTTTTTACTGAGGAGTGGCTTCCATCTGGCCACTCTACCGTAAAGGCCAGATTGGTGGAGTGCTGCAGAAATGGTTTTCCTTACGGAAGGTTCTCCCATCTCCCCCGAGGAACTTTAGAGCTCTGTCAGAATGACCATCAGGTTATTGGTCACCTCCCTGACCAAGGCCATTCTCCCCCGATTGCTGAGAATGCTCTAGGAAGAGTAGTGGTGGTTCCAAACTTCTTCAATATAAGAATGATGGAGGCCGCCGTGTTCTTGGGGACCTTCAATGCTTGCAGACATTTTTTGGTAACCTTCCCCAGATCTGTGCCTCGAGTCAATCCTGTCTTGGAATTCTACGGACAAGTCTTTCGACCTCGTGGCTTGTTTTTTTTCTCTGACGTGCCCTGTCAACTGTAGGACCTTATATAGACAGATGTGTGCCTTTCCAAATCATGTCCAATCAATCTAATGTACCACAGGTGGACTCCAATCAAGTTGTAGAAACATCTCAAGGATGGTTAATGGAAACAGGATGCACCAGAGCTCAATTGAGTCTCATAACAAAGGGTCTGAATACCTACGTAAATAAGGTTTTTCTGCTTTTTTATTTTTAATACATTTGGAGAAAAAAAATCTCTAAACCTGTTTTTGCTTTGTAATTAGGGGGTGTTGTGTGTAGATTGCTGAGGATTTTTTATTTATTTAATCCATTTTAGAATAGGGCTGTAATGTAACAAAATGTGGAAAAAGTCAAGGGGTCTGAATACTTTCTGAAAGCACTGTACACGTACAACCTTTGGCCTCCTGAACCACCGAGTAGCCTGTTTGATATAGGGTGACCTATAAACATGTTCTCGCACACCCCTGTGTCAAGGAAAAGTGGACTATATACAACTACCACTCAGAGCGTATGCACATACTGTACATGCATGAGCTCATACAAAAGTTCATAAATACACTTAATACTCTCCTGTCTCTCTCACTCCTGAATTCTCCTGTCTCTCTCACTTGCACATACACAAGTATAGAACTTCAGGTCAGGTACACATATTGAATCTTTTATTTAACTAGGCAAGTCAGTTAAGAGAAAATTCGTATTTACAATGACAGCCTACACCGGCCAAACCCAGACGACACTGAGCCAATTGTGCCCTGCCCTATGGGACTCCCAATCACGGCCAGTTGTGATACAGCCTGGATTTGAACCAGGATGTCTGGAGTGATGCCTCTAGTACTGAGTTGCAATGCTTTTGACCACTGCGCCACTCGGGAGACCCATAAAAGTCAATTTTTAATTAGAAGAAAAAACGTTCACCATATTTAATAATGATTAACACATAAAAGCATTCTTGAGTTCTTTGAATTGACACTCGTGACCTGGAAGATCATCTAGTTTATTCTGGGTTATGACAACTGGTAGTTCATGTTTAACTTGTTTTTATCTCTGTCAGTGAGTCATTCTACGCTTTTATTGCAGCGATAAATCACTTTTAATTAAAGGACATAAAAGCATTTTCCTTCAGGTCAGACGAGGGCCTCAAACATAATGTTTCTTTGGGATAACAGGCTGTCCTTCAGTAATAGGAGCAGAGCCAAGGCAGCAAACGCCACAGCCTCATTGACGTGTGCGTGCGTGCATGTGTGCGTGTGTGCGTGCGCGCGTGCGTACGAGCATGCCATTGTGTTCTGTGTTGCTCCATTACTCTGCAATCTAATGCTCATCTGCTTCTTCTGTGCTCAAGAGCTACAGGACAAACCTAGCCTTGACCACACAGTCAAAACCACCCAGCCATCACGTTGAAGGGAAACAGTGGAATCATCTGGGCATTGCCTTTATCCAGCTGCTTTCTAAAAAGCCATCAGTTGTTTTTAAAGGCCATCATGTGGGAAAAGGGACATACGTTCCGATATAGCAACTGAGTTCCTGAGAAACAAAGCCTTTTCACCAGTCCCTTCCTGGAGGGCTTCACCCCCAGGACTAAATAAGGCTGCTGCTTGTATCAGAAGTGCAGCTGGACAGAGTTCCCTTGGTTTTCATACTGAAACACAAGAGGGCTGCTGTGGTTTGGTTATGTGACAGGAACATATTGTGACAGGACTGGTTATGTGACAGGACTGTGTGCTCTCTTTCTCTGCGGCCGACATGAGTAAGTCACTTAAGTGTGTTAACCCTCGCAAGGCTGCAGGCCCAAAGCATGTGCAGACCAGCCGGCTGGTGTTTAAGGAAATATTTAATTTCTCCATATCCCAGTCTGTTGTGTCCACTTGCTTCAAGATGTCCACCATTGTTCTTGTACCCAAGAAAGCGAAGGTAACTGAACTAAATGACTATCGCTCTGTAGATCTCACTTCTGCCATCATGAAGTGCTTTGAGAGGCTACTTAAGGGCCTACATCACCTCCACCTTACCCGACAACCTATACCCATTACAATTCGCATACAGCCCCAACAGATACACAGACGACGCAATCGCCATTGCACTGCACACTGCCCTATCCCACCTGGACAAGAGAAATAACTATGTAAGAATGCTGTTCATCGACTACAGCTCAGCCTTCAACGCCATAGTACCAACCAAGCTCATCACTAAGCTCAGGGCCCTGGGTCTGAACCCCTCCCTGTGCAACTGGGTCCTTGACTTCCTGACAGGCCGACCCCAAGTGGTTAAGGTGGGCAACAACACCTCAGCCACGCTGATCTTCAACACGGGGGCCCCACAGGGGTGTGTGCCCAGTCCCCTCCTGATTGTGGACTACAGGAGACAGCAGACAGAACACACCCCATCCACATAGACGGGGCGGCTGTGGAGAGGGTCAAAAGCTTCAAGTTCATCGGCATGCACATCACTGACGACCTGAAATGGTCCCTTCACACAGACATAGTGGTGAAGAAGGCACAACAGCTCCAAGCAGGCTGGCATGTGCCTTGTACTGAGGAGTGGCTTCCGTCTGGCCACTCTGCCATAAAAGCCTGATTGTTGGAGTACTGACGAGATGGTTGCACTGTCAACTATGGGACCTTATATAGACAGGTGTGTGTCTTTCCAAATCATATCCAATCAATAGTTATGTAAATAAGGTATCTGTTTTTTATTTGTAATACATTTGCAAACATTTCTAAAAATCTGTTGTTGCTTTGTCATTATGGGGTATTGTGTGTATATATTGATGATGAAATTAATTTAATACATTTTTGAATAAGGCTGAAATGTAACAAAATGTGGAAAAGGGGTCTGAATAATTTCCGAATGCACTGTATGTATGCGTATATATATTGCTTGTTCTGATATTTCTTCATTTCTTTCTCTTTACTTTTTGGATTATGTGCGTATTGTTTTGTATTACTAGGTATTATTACTGCATTGTTGGAGCTAGAAACACAAGCATTAAGGTGCACCTGTGATAACATCTGCAAATCTTTGTACACGACCAATAAACTTTGATTTGTTTTAGTAAGAGATCTCTGAGTACTAAGAGGCCTTAAAACGGCAAAGGGTTTGGGTTTTTGGGGCAGCTGAGAAAAACATGAATGAATAATGTGTCGAAACAAGACACTGTTAATCTAGAACGTAAGTAATGATATGGCTGTAAGGTGAGTTTCACTCCTCAGTAATTTCGACACACAAAAGCCTTTTAAGGGGTTGTGGGAAAAGTGAGTGTTACACAACGGAGAAAAGAAACAAGAAACACATGCTTGGTGGCACACATATCAAGTTTCCTTTTGAATGGGAGGGAGGCAACAAAGAACAAGGTACCCACAAGGTATAGAAACATTTTCTCATCTCGTACAAACCTTACCTGACATTCTATATTGAGGCTTTTATGTGGCTTTTTAATTTAGGTAGACTGCTTTGAGATATAACAATCCACCAGTGTTGCATATCTGAAACTTGTGGGCTGTATTTAACGTCCCCATGAGGAAAATCTTGCACATGTTCAGCGCATGGTTAAGGGTCTGTTCAAAAGGGTGCAAACGTTGCAAAACGGTTAGATAGAAATGCATTTTTTGTAACAGATATGATTTTCTGTCATGATGACCCGGGCACCATGTCAACTATATTCATACATTTTTTATCTGCAGCATTTAACATCTATTCCGAATGTTGCACCTCAAGGAACACAACCCCAAGTGTAGGGGACATGTATTAACACTCACACTTGATGTTGAAAGAAGCGTTAGTAGAGTGGGCCTCCTCTCCTGTGACCGTGTTGGTGGCCACGCACTCAAAGTTGCCAGCGTCCACTCTCCGGTCCACCGCCGTGAACTTGAGGTTGCTGCCCTCGCGGAACCGCCTCTCGGTGTCATCCAGGGGCTGACCGTTGTTTAGCCAGCCATACTGGATGTCTGCTGGGTCGCTGACCTCACAGCGGAGCATGGCACTGCGGCCATGCAATGCATCCTGGGATTTGGGCTCCTTGGTGAACTGGATAGGTGCTGCCTGGATGCAAAGAACTGAGGGAAATAGAGGAGAGATGGGGAGGGGAGGGACAATGTGGGGAGGGAGAGAGAGATAATGTTGAAATTAGGTTACCACTGACCACAATAGTAACATTTTTATTGCCGTTTCCATTAGTCACCATTGTACCACAACAACATTTGGTTTTGAGCAATGAAGCCATTAAAAGGTTTGATTCGGGTCATTCAAGACATTTAAATGTTGTTTAATAGTAGGTCTTAATCCAGTGAATAAACATGGTCAGGAAACGGACAGCTGAATTGAAAACTGAAATGTATTGCTAAAATGTTGTAAGGATAATGACAGCCAAGAAAAGTTCTCATTCCCGAATGTATTGGACAAATAATTCAAGCCTTTCTATAGTTTTTTTTCTTCTGCAGTACAGACTTGTCTCATGAAATAACTGTGTTTCATGAGAACAGAGGGAGAAGGAAAGAGAGACTTCTGACACACATCCTCTCCTTCCTCACGGTCATGTTCCATCAGCTCACAGACATACCGTGTGCACACACGCACTTAACTCCCAGCACTATAGAGAAATACTTTCTGCCCTATTTACTAATGTCTCCATGATTTGAGGAGCAGTGAAAAGGATGGGAATAAATACACGGCTTGTCCACAGTTGACCTATATCAAAATGTGACAGACTAAATTTGACCATAGGACAAACAGTGAGAAATAAGGGATGGGGCGGGTGGCATTTAAAGGGCTCAGTTCAAAATAAGTGCACTATGTCGGGAATAGGGTGCCATTTGGGATGCAATCCAGGCCTCTCAGTAGGCCTACACTAAATCATGTCCCACTGAGTGTTGTTATGAGTTTTCACGTCATGGTCTGTGGCAAAGTGTATTATCAAAGTGAAAGGTCCATTGGCGTAAACTTAAAGTACACCTAGTTGAGTGTGTGTATGGTTTCTCTGTTCATCAAGGACTGGGCTCATGTGGGTTAAAGGGCTTTTGTATTGGTCCGATGCGAGATGATTAAGTAACTTCGCTTATATGTGATCTGTATTCCTATGTGAAAACCATAGATTCGGGCCTAATTTATTTCAATTGACTGATTTCCTTTCAACTCAGTAAAATCTTAGAAACTGTTGCATGTTGTGTTTATATTTTTGTTCAGTATATACCAGGCTGTGTTTAAAGTTGCCCCAGCGTGAGCTGCAATGCGGCCTCAATAATGCTTCTGTCAGGGTTGAAGCCAAGGAGAATCTTTCAGGAGGATTAAATCAAGATGAGCGGAGGTAATCTCCCATCCCATCCCCACCTCACCTGGCCTCCCTCATCTCCCCTCAGTCCGGCCTTTGTCTCCTTGCAGCTGGCCGTGGGAGGCAGAAAAAACACAGGTGAGCACTGCCAAGTCCACTAGTTGGTGGGGGAAGGTGGAAGAAGTGGGAACACCAAGTAAGGTGACAGGGCTGCTTGAGTTACCTTTTATACAGAGTGAGTGAAGCAGAGTTCATTTTGTTTATTTAACCAGGTAAATTGACTGAGAACACATTCTCATTTACAGCAACAACCTGGGGAATAGTTACAGGGGAGAGGAGGGGGGATGAAAGAGCCAATTGTAAACTGGGGATGATTAGGTGACTGAAAGCCAGATTGGGAATTTAGCCAGGACACCGAAGTTAACACCCCTTCTCTGACGATAAGTGCCATGGGCCATCTCTGAACACAGAGAGTTAGGACATCCGTTTAACGTCCCATCCAAAAGACAGCTTCAATATAGTCTAGAAATAGAATTGTTATTCTATTATACAGTCGCCAGTGAACGTCTACACACCCCTGCACAGGCTTCACATTTTGCTGCCTTAAAATTCAATAAAAAAAGGGATTTACATTTATTTATTTTTATCCTACCAACCTACTCCACATTTTAAAAGTGAAAGAAAAAGTATACAACATTTTCCACAAAAATAAATAACAAAAGAGAATGTATTGACAGTGTATGTCTTCACAGCCTAAAATTAATACTTGGTAGAATCACCTTTGGCAGCCATTACAGCTCAGCTGTGAATAATATTCTACCAACCTTGCACAACCATTAGGGCAAAATACACATGTCCATTGTTTTTGTCAAAATTGTTCAAGCTCAGTAAACTTGGTTGGGAATCATTGATGGACAGCAATATTCAAATCAAATCCAATTTAATTTGTCATATGCGCCGAATGCTTACTTAACCAACAATACAGTTCAAGAAATAGAGATGTTTGGTTTTGTGGGTTATTGTCTATGTGTAGTTGCTTGTCAGTACTTGTGTCTCAGTGTCACGGTTGTTTTGTATAGTTTGTTCAGTGTTTATTCTTCATTAAAAGAAGTATGTATTCTTATCACGCTGAGCCTTGGTCTCCTCGTTATGGCGAACGTGACACCTTGGGATAGTTTAATTTTTTAGTGAGACAATTACACAAATTGCAATGCCAAAAACACACTAGAATGCTTTCCAGGAGGAGTTGAGTGTTCCCGAGTGGTTTAGTCTCAGTCCTGACTTAAATTGTCTTGAATGTCAGAGACAAGAATTGAATATTGCTATCTATCAATGATTCTGGAGCTTTACTGAGCTTGAGCAATTTAAAAAAAATGGATCTATGTTGCATGAAGACTTATAAAAAAATATTCACCGCTGTAATGGTTGCCAAAGGTGCTTCCACCAAGCATTAACTCGGGATGTGAAGAAATACTCAATCAAGACATCTTTGTTGTACTCTTTTTTGCCATAAATTTTGACAATACTCTGTAACTTTCAATTACTTTTAAAATGTTGACCTGGTTGTGTAGATGTGGTCCCATTTTAGATGTCATTTTAATGTAACAAAATGTGAAGGCTGTGCAAGGGGTGTGTAGACTTTCACTAGGCACTGTATTTCAATGGTCTTCTCTTATTTCTCAGGGAGAGGCTCTACCTCAGCCAAGAGGAGTAGCCTATCATGAAAAGGTGGTACAGTAGGTTAACCTTTCATTAATATACTAACCACTACACTGATGTACAGTGTCTTCAGAAAGCATTCATACCCCTTGACATATTGCACATTTTGTTGTGTTACAGCCTGAATTCAAAACGGATTAATTCAAAATTAAAAAATCGACACACAATACCTCATACCTCATGTGAAAACATGTTAAGAAATGTTTGCAAATGTATTGACAATGAAATACATAAATATCTCATTTACATAAGTATTCACACCCCTGAGTCAATATTTTGTAGAAGCGCCTGTTTAAAAATATATATATATATTTATTTAACTAGGCAAGTTAGTTAAGAACAAATTCTTATTTTACAATGACGGTTTATCCCGGCCCTAACCCGGATGAAGCTGGGCCACTTGTGCACCGCACTATGAGACTAACGATCACGGCAGTGTCTTAGACCGCTGCACCACTTTGGTGCGATTGTAGATTTGATTCTTGTTGGGTAAGTATTTTTAAGAATGTTGCACACCTGGATTGTACAATATTTTCCCCATTATTCTTTTAAAAATACTTCAAGCTCACAGTAATGTATTGTGTTGAATTTGCCCCAAATATAAGGCTTTGTATTCAAAAAGTTAATTTCTCTGCAAAATTTCTTGCAGTATTACAAAAAGGGTGCGTTTTGGAATATTTTTTATTCTGTAAAGGCTTCCTTTTCACTCTGTCATTTAGGTTAATATTGTGGAGTAACTACAGTGTTGTTGATCCATCCTCAGTTCTCATAACAATCATTTTACTGATTTAAAATCCCTATTGGTCTCATGGTGAAATCCCTGAGAGGTTTCCTTCCTCTCCCGCAACTGAGTCAGGAAGGATTTTTTTTATTTCACGAGGCAAGTCAGTTAAGGACAAATTCTTATTTTCAATGACGGCCTATGAACAGTGGGTTAAACTGCCTGTTCAGGGGCAGAACGACAGATTTGAACCTTGTCAGCTCGGTGGTTTGAACTTGCAACCTTCCGGTTACTAGTCCAACGCTTTAACCACTAGGCTACCCTGCTGCCCCAGGCTGACCCATCCAAAGCCTAATTAATAACTTCACCATGCTCAGTGTTTGCTATATTTTTAGACATCTGCCAATCGGTGTCTTTCTTTGCAAGGCACTGAGAAACATCCCTGGTATTTGTGGTTGAATCTGTTCTTGAAATTCACTATTCGATTGTGGGGTGCAGAGATGGGGTAGTTATTCAAAAATCATGTTAACCACTTATTTTGCTTGCCATAACAAACGGTTTAATACTTATTGACACAAGACATTTCAGCTTTGAATATAACATTTTTTTAAAGTAGATTGGTGACCTAAAATCTAGATTTAATACATTTTAAATTCAGGCTGTTGCATACTAAAATGTGGGAAAAGGGGTGTGAATACTTTCCGAAGACACAGTATGTGCATGTTTATTGGGGAAAATATGTGCTTTTTACATTTGTTGGCCCTGAGGCCACAAGTCATTTCCAAGCTGTCGAGCAATGGTGTCAAATAAGAAAAGGTGTACAACACCGGTGTGAGTGGCCAAAGAGCTTTATTTTCATGTCATCTGACCAAAGAATGGGTTCCAATCCAAGTGACAATGCCGTTAAGCAAACTCCAGGCATTTACATTTGTTGAATGACATGAAAATAGAGTTCTTTGCCACGCACACCAGTGGAGGGTTTGGCGTCGAAATGAGAAAGCATGAGCAGAAAAGCACCCCATACCTACTGTAAAATATGGTGGTGGATCTTTAATGTTATGGGGCTATTTTGCTTCCACTGGTCCTGGGGCCCTTGCTAAAGTCAATGGCATCATGAACTTTACCGAGTACCAGGACATTTTAGACAATAACCCCAAGCACACGTCAAAATCTACAAAGAAATGGTTAATTGGCCACAAAATCTACATTTTGCAATGGCCATCTGTCTCCCGACGTGAAATTCTTCCTGTGGTTTTCAATAGGTAGTCCATAAGTGCAGACTAAGGATATCAAGGATCTGAAAGGATTCCGTATGGAGGAATGGTCCCTCCCATTGTGTTCTCCAACTCAAAAATAATTGGAGAAAAAGGCTCTGTGCCAGTATCCTCGCAAGGTGAGGTATTAAAATGTATTGAAAACAGAATGTCAATCATTCGTCAATCAAATGTCAATCATTTTCACCCCTACCTTTTTGAGAGAGAAAAAATATATTTATAACACACGGGACGAGACCCGTAATCATCTGAGCAAATCACAATGGCACGAAAGCCAAAACACACAGCACACGTACTCACATTCACCAACAGACATTGTAACAATAATCGATAGCCCAATGGAAACCAAAGGGCACACTTAAGTATTAAGTACTAATCAGTGGGGACAGGTGTGCGTAATGAAAGTTCCGGAGGGAACCGTGACAGGTGTCAATAATCTTGGACCCCGCTGTAGATTTGATCAATCATTTTCACACCAACAGACCAAAATATCCTTTTTTTTAAGCCCATAATTGTCCATGTGTCATTATCTAAAGAATGGAGGAGAGAGATGTCTCTGTTTCCACTCAATGTGACATTTCCCTGAGATAACCAAAAGCTATTTACACCCCTTGACTGGGCCCTTCAAAGAGAGAGAGAGAGAGAGAGAGAGCTGGATAGAGTGACACAGAGATAAAAGGAGATAGAGGAGAGGGGATGGCTGTGGCAGGTTTATTTTCTCATACCTACTAAAGTCGAATAAAGGGAGGATGGGGGAGGGAGGGGACAGAGAATGTTAAACTATCTGATGAATACCATATTGTAGCCCTCAATTAAACATGATAAACATTTGGATGTATGTACATTTCAAGACATCCCTGTTGACAAAATACCCTTCATTCAAAGATGTGCTTTTGATTTTTTTATGTAAGATTAATTTGCCCATTAATGCAACTTCACCAGACTCAACAAAGGCAAAAATCAAGCCTATAGTATAAGGCAATGGTGCCTATTCACAGATGTGACAGACAGAGGCTAATCTTTTGATCTGGTGATACATCTAATCTACATAGATGCAGGCTGCAGGGTTGCAAACTGGCTCAGAGGAGTGTCTCCTGCAGAGAAAGGCCAAGCGCTGATACAAGTCAATTCAAAGAAGCTTAGAAATGATAGGAAAAGAAGAGAATGAGAATACACTAACGCACACAACCAAATTAAAATAAAGTCATGCAATATTAACAGATTTCATTTAAATATGCTCATATTCCCAATGTATTTCAATTACTCCCTAAAAATAAGGAAGAGGATGACGCAGTATGAGAGAGAGAGAGAGAGAAACTGCTGTAAAATAAATCCTGCAGTGGGGATTCTCCTCCTGAATATCCCTGCAGTAGGGATCTATTAAACTCAGCTATGCCCCCACTATGTTCCTAGCTCTTTCCAACTAGCTGTCAGGTAATACGGAGTCTAGTGTTGGAGTGTCAGGATCATGACAAGCAGAACCAGAGATATGTGGACATCAACCTGCCTTATTTCCTCTCTCAGCCAAACTGTTCCACAGAGAAACGGTTGAATTTAATCAAATTCCCTCTTCACAAAACTACCATATTGTAACAGTACAGGGATGAAAGGGAAACCCAAACGTAGCTGACATGTACAGAAGCTGTGCACAGTCGTCCTGCTTGGAGCGCTCCAATCGTCTCCTTGAAAGTGGCAGGAAAAGGATAATTAATCAGATAAGTGAGCGTCTGTTTGATCTTTAAAAGGAAAACATCAGGCACACAGAGATCCTGGCACACACACAATGCAGAGCAGCACTGGGGCAGCCAGTTAGTTCTGCCATGTTGTTTTGGGATGTGGTTGGCAGCCAGTGGCTGGCTGGCCATGGTAGACTTGACTGGCATTCTGTAATCATGAGTTTTGCTTTTTTGACTGCTTCCCTCTTAATCTGATTTTGTCTTGGTTGAGCATTCTCAATAAAAGTGAAAGGTCATAGACATGCAGTGTCTGATGTATTCTACAGAGGGGAGGTAACAGGCGGAGGCTGTGCTGTCTCATGTTCAATTTAGCGAAAACTGAAAAGGCATGACAGCCATATGAGTGAGTCTCAACGGTGTGGTGGCACTTTCTCCTGCCTCCTCTTCTCCTCTCCAAACACTTTCTCTCCTCCTCCCCACACTTGCTCTCCTCTCCTCCTCCCCACACTTCATCTCCTCTCCTCTTCTCCTCCCAGAGAGCCAGACAAAAGACAGGAGAGATGGTATCTGAAACTTTCCCCAAAAGAGTCATTCCAGGCCAGGGTGAGGACAGAGATCAGGAGCATGTCTGGGGCAGCTGATAGACCTTCACACACACACACACACACACACACACACACACACACACACCTAGCAACACTATGAGTGTGATTTAGCACCCTCTCAATGAACTACATCTCAATAAGACAGCTCCTGTGAAAGAGATAAAACAGGAGATGGTTGTGTACACTCACGTACACACAAACACACTCACGTACACGCACACATACTTTACACACCACTACCCAGCACTGTACTGTACCGGTGACACTACTGGTGTCCAAACATGAAGCATTTGTTTAGACAGAGGGACATCATACATGACGCATGTCCAAGAGCTGAGAAACAGACAAGTCTGTCTGAAACAACCATCGTCCTCTGCACTTCTCCACCTGTGACTGAAGATGTGACTGATCATTCAGTCTCACAGTCGATCTCTTCTATACAGTCTGTCGGCCCAACTCCACATAACCCAATTAGAGTGAAACAGCAAGACTCCAGATAACATCAAGGCCCTAAACTACACTGGAACACAGACTGCAAACGGAGTACAGTTTCAAATGATTAATAGCTTCATCCTGATTGACAGGCACTTCAAAACAGAAAGGGAGCATGGATATTTTTTGAAGGGGGGCGGTAATAATCAAATAACAATTTTGTAAACGTTAATTTGTTGTTAAGGTCATATAATAATCTATTTATTCTCCATATGGGTACTGCACCGTACTGTATCGTACAGGTTCACTTTTAAATGGGAACCAAACTGATCTCAGAGGCCAATGAAAAAATATGTGCATCTGCACAAGCTTCAGCATGGTATGGTTCAGTATCCTAATGGAAAACCCACTTATCTGTATCTGTAAATCTAACATGTACTGCACTTATTTTCAAGTAAACCTTATCAAGGCACCGAGCTGACATGTAGAATTTAAAACCCTTGAATATATGTAGGTTTACCTCTATAAAATCCTTATAAAGCAGTCACGTGAGAGAGGAGTGTTGGACGCATGCTGTGATGTCATCCCCAGCCAGACTAACACAGTCTAGTCTAAGTGGCCCATTAACCAAGCAGCACAGGGCTAGCGGCAGCAGTCACAACGCAGTTAAACATTTTATGTCCTACTGCAATTTAGCAATCACCGCAAATTCCTGCCCGCTTGCTCTGGAGTGCCTGGCTAACGAGATTAGCATTCCAGCTAACCAGGAGGTGGAAGGAATGGGAGGTAAGAGCACATTCTGTGGCTGTGGGTGGAGGGAATGGTTGTGGAAAGGTAAAACGAATGGTACTGTGGAACAGCTTTCACCATTGAGTAAACATCAGTCAGATGCCTTTAGCTTTCTGAAAGCAAATCTCAAGAAGATTTCGACAGGACATGTTCAACATTTGATTTGTTAGAATACATGATATGAAATATTGACCTACTAACATTGATAAGATAACTGTAATGTACTGGCAATGTGTGCCACTACGCATCACTATCTATCTTTGTCTTTGACTAATGGCATGGCTGGAAGTATCCCTAGTTGTACTCGATTAGAAAGATTGAACACAGTACATACTAAAGACAACTAAAATCCCCCACACTCTGTTTCCAAGCATGACGTCTTCACTAGTTTGTTGTAGACTGAGATGTCAAGGAAAGAAATGGGAATAAGGCAAGAATGAAAGGAAAAACTCCTCTGCCGCCAGAGAAGAAAACGCAACACAGTCCATCCACTGACAGGCTCTCTAGTGGTTTGTCATCACCTTGTGTGTGAGTGGTGCGTATGTGTGTGCGTGTCCGCGTTTGCAAGTGCTGCTTACGTAAGTGCGTGTGGCTTCCCTTTATCAAGCAAAGGTGATAACAACTGAAGAACAGAGAAAGAGGACACTAATTCCTAAGCCAAAGGCCTATCCATCCCTTCAAGCCATAACACTGAAGAAAACAGACTTTGGGAAGATATGGATCACAATGCTTTGTTTTTCCACTGGCTGAACTGATGTCCCAGGGTTCCAAATGGGATTGGTAGGGATTCCTCTACAACAGGGTCACAACCTGGGAAACATTCCCATGGCCAACAGAAAAGACTGAAAACTCAGACGCAAGCTCTGTTGTGAATATGACTTATAGTGGGGAAACATGACTCATCCCAGCAAACACAAATCCACCACACGACGGTGTTTCAATTTTGACTCGAAGTTGTGGGCCCCAGTGACCTATTACAACTTTCTTAACAACACTTTGACAACCCTGTATGTGACTTTGTCACAACATTGGACAAACCTTTAAGAGCACCAGTTAAAATGCACATTTCCATTGTTGAGACATGACTCAGGCGGGAAACTTTGCCAAATAAAAAGTATAAGTCAGCAAAGTTTCGAGAAGTCGTCACCACAGATGCTTCTGTCATCTCTACAAGGAAGTTATTTGGTCAGAGTTTCAGAGTATTTTTTAGCAAGAGAGTATGTGTTTGAGTGAGATCACATGGGAAATACCATGCTGTGCCGTTCCGCATCTCCTCCCAAATTGAAAAAATATAGAGCTCACACAACACAAGCTCTCATTTGAGGGTTGAGAATGAAAGTTAAAAAGAGCGGACACAGACCAACTTTGTCATTATGGTCTAAAGACAACTTCAGATTCCATTCTCTACTCAGTCATCTTTACGCCAGTGACTGAGAGTATGGTCCACCACAGTCTACACAGTATGGTCTGTTCAAATACAGACTGCTATCAACCTCAAGCCAGATCAAACCAGCCCAGGAGAAAAGCTAAAGTGTAAGAGCAGAGGACTGGCCCTCACAGTCCCGACTAGGGCTGTATCTGAAAAAGTTGCCCGCAAAGCCTCTTCTATCCTTGTTTCCACTAATTCCTTACTTGCCTTTATAAGCTCATTGGATGAGGACGTCTGGATGAGGGACCTTGGATCCTCTCTTTCAATAGGAGAGGGAGGTAAGGAATTGGAGGAAAAAGGACAGAGGAGCAAGGATTTGGCAACTAGTTAACATTTTCAGATACAGCCCAGGTGTTCACTGGTGCTCACTGAGTAGAGAGACTATCCATTTCGAGCAGGGGTGGTCAAATTATACTATTCTAACTCTCAACAGTAAGCTGAGACCACGACTGAGTTCTTTAAAAAAAGATAACCGCGGGCCTACAAGACCGCCAGTTGTCCATCCCTGATTTAGAGGCTATCCAACACCAGGTTCTTTCATGTATTTTTCATTCCTGTAAGGCGTACTACATTACAAACCCACATATTCCCCGACATGTTCATTTCAATGTCTCAAATTGAAAATTATGCTCCAAGGAAGGAGAACCAAACCTGCTGGTTGAAATGCGCGCTGGTTGAAATACTGCTATGCAAACCCCTCCAGTCTAATTCAATCATTGCTCTTATTGAGCAGGTAATTGCTACATCGAGGGGCTGCACTCTGAAAGGCAACGCTGCAGCTCCAGTGTTGAGGCATGGCCAGGGTCATTACAATGTACCACCAATTGAGATCACTATCAATTTACTGCCATTTCTCATTGCTCCACTGACAGCAGGGAATGAGCACTAAGACAAACACTAACCAAAACCCCCGGCGGTATCGCTAGGCAACATTGGCATGGCAACCAAATCCTTCATTCCCTTTTTTCTGTTCATCCGTGGACCATCGTCCCCTCTCTTTTCCATCCTCAATGAGACCCGGTGGATCACAGAGCATTTGTCACACCCTGACCATAGTTTGCTTTGTATGTTTATATGTTTTGTTTGGTCAGGGTGTGATCTGAGTGGGCATTCTATGTTGTGTGTCTGGTTTGTCTGTTTCTGTGTTTGGCCTGATATGGTTCTCAATCAGAGGCAGGTGTTAGTCATTGTCTCTGATTGGGAACCATATTTAGGTAGCCTGTTTGGTGTTGGGTTTTGTGGGTGATTGTCCTTATGGTCTGTCGTGTGTTAGTTTGCACCAGTATTAGGCTGTTTCGGTTTTCGTGTTACGTTTGTTGTTTTGTATTTTGATTCGTGTTTACTTCTGTTTCATTAAACATGGATCGCAATAGCCACGCCGCATTTTGGTCTGACTCTCTTTCACCTATAGAAAACCGTGACAGCATTCTATTCTGTTCTGTTCCACTCAATCATGCAGTAACCGAACGGTACCGTGGAATAGCTTTCACCATTGAGTAAACATCAAATGAAAATGTTGCTTTTCAAAACTTTACAATAAACTTGTGTGTGTGTGTGTGTGTTCCTCAGAGTGAGCTTTAATAGCCACCCAGACTAGCCTCATTACCAAGGCCCACACCAGGGACGTGGACAGGAGCTCCCTCCCAGCCTGGCTGAACCATGGGGGACTCCATGGGAGATCTATCTAGCTATCTATCCAACAGGGTCAGGAGGAAGGGAAGCACGGCATCATTCATAGACTGAGTACTCAAAAGGCGCCTCACACATTATTGATGCAGGACAAAATATGACTTTTGCTTCAGGCAAGATGACACAAATGAGAAGAGAGGATTTGAGAATCTGCCAAAAACATGTTAGCCTGCATTGCAGCCATACAAATACAGAACGCATTCAACCTCCATACTGTACCTAACATATCAAATCAAAGTTTTATTGGTCGCATACATAGTTTAGCGGGTGTTATAGGGGGTGTAGCAAAATGCTTACGTTACCAGCTCCTAACAATGCGGTAAAATGTAAAACAATTAAAATGTAAGGAAAACAAAAAAACACGTGAAATCAAGAATGGTGGGACGAATCTCAAATTGCACTGCTTCAGTAGTCAAATGCAATATATACGTATGAACACTGGGAAAATTTACACAAGATCAACTAATAACAAATTGATGTACAGCAGTAGACAGTGCTTCGGAAAGTATTCAGACCCCTTGACGTTTTCCACATTTTGTTATGTTACAGCCGTATTAATTTTTTTCCGACACACAATACCCCATAATGACAAAGTATAAAAACAACAGGTTTTCATAAAAATAAAAAATACATGTTTTTCAGAAATAAAAAACAGAACTATCTTATTTACATAAGTATTCAGACCCTTTGCTATGAGACTCGAAATTGAGCTCAGGTGCATCATGTTTCCATTGATCATCCTTGAGATGTTTCTACAACTTGATTGGAGTCGATCTATGGTAAACTCAATTGATTGGACATGATTTGGAAAGGCACACACCTGTCTATATAATGTCCCACAGTTGACAGTGCACGTCAGAGCAAAGACCAAGCCTTGAGGTCAAAGGAAATTTCTGTAGAGTTCCGAGACAGGAATGTGTCGAGGCACAGATCTGGGGAAGGGCAGCAAAACATGTCTGCAAGCATTGATGGTCCCCAAGAACACAGCGGCCTCCATCATTCTTAAATGGAAGATGTTTGGAACCACCAAGACTCTTCCTAGAGCTGGCTACCCGGCCAAACTGAGCAATCGGGGGAGAAGGGCCTTGGCCAGGGAGGTGACCAAGAACCCGATGGTCACTCTGACAGAGCTCCAGAGTTCCTCTGTGGAGATGGGGGAATCTCTGCAGCACTCCACCAATCAGACCTTTACAGTAGAGTGGCCAGACAGCCCACTTGGAGTTTGCCAAAAGGCACCTAAAAGACTATCAGACCATGAGAAACAAGATTCTCTGTTCTAATGAAACCAAGATTGAACAATTTAGCTGAATGCCATGTGCCACGTCTGATTGAAACCTGGAACCATCCCTACGGTGAAGCATGGTGGTGGCAGCATCATGCTGTGGGGATGTTTTTCAGTGGCAGGGACTGGGAGACTAGTCAGGATCGGGGGGAAATATAAACAGAGCAAAGTACTGAGAGATCCTTGATGAAGACCTGCTCCAGAGCGCTCAGGACCTCAGACTGGGACGAAGGTTCACCTTCCAACAGGACAACGATCCTAAGCACACAGCCAATACAACACAGGAGTGGCTTTGGGACAAGTCTCTGAATGTCCTTGAGTGGCCCAGCTAGAGCCCGGACTTGAACCCGATAAAACATCTCTGGAGAGACCTGAAAATAGCTGTGCAGCAACGCTCCCCATCCAACCTGACAGAGCTTGAGAGGATCTGCAGAGAAGAATGAGAGAAACTACCCAAATATAGGTGTGCCAAGCTTGTAACGTCATTCCCAAGAAGACTCGGGGCTGTAATCACTGCCAAAGGTGCTTCAACAAAGTACAGAGTAAAGGGTCTGAATACTTATGTAAATGTGATAGTTTTCAATTTTTTATAAATTAGCAAAAATGTATAAAAACCTGTTTTTGCTTTGTCATTATGGGGTATTGTGTGTAGACTGAAAAATGGGGAGGGAAAACAATTGAATCATTATGGGAGGGAAACGATTTAATACATTTCAGAAGGCCGTAACGTAACAAAATGAGGAAAAAGTCAAGGGGTCTGAATACTTTCCGAATGCACCGTATAGGACGGACACTTCAAAACCTTATTCCTCCTGATTTATTTTTTGACTGTCTTGTTTCACATTTATGAATGTCTTAGTCAATGTGTTTCTATGGGCTGTAGTAGTGAAGGCCAAATTCCATTTTTTATTTTACCTTTATTTAACTAGGCTAAGTCAGTTAAGAACAAATTCTTATTTTCAATGACGGCCTAGGAGCAGTGGGTTAACTGCCTTGTCCAGGGGGCAGAACGACATATTTGTACCTTGTCAGCTCGGGGATTCGATCTTGCAACCTTTCGGTTACAAATCCAACGCTCTAACCACTAGGCCAACTAATATTTGAGGATTTTGCTTTTATACGTACAGGGGTCCAAACATTTGAAATCAAATAGCTAAATGATCAATGGTATGAACATATTAAAACCATATATTAGATTAGCAGACCACCCCCCCCTTTCGGGTTTAACAATCCTCTTGGCCTTCTTTTGACACTGCCCGTACCACCCCCTGGAGAGCCATGGACAGTGCTATTCTGGAGAACTGCGTGGCATTTGCGATTTTCCTGTTGCAAATGACTGACCCGCCAAGGGTACCATGCAGTATGAGAGATATAGGAGAGACGTGAGTGGCGTCATCGCTCATCGTCCTACCTCACTCTCTCTATCCCTCTCCACTTCCCCTCATAAGTCTGTCACAGCCTATCTAAAATAGAGATGTCGGTGCACAGTGACCTCTCAACGGTTCTCAACACCCACTCATAAAAAGGCTGAGTGCTGAAGCGACGGCAGCCTAATGCATCCCACTAGAGTGCCACGCAACACAGTCAGTAGACCTGGAAAACCGAACATGAGCTATCCAGGAGGGGAATGCAGGGACAGGAGGTTATACAACCCAGTATGGAGCACAAGGCGCCGGGGAGGAAGAAAAGAGAAAGAGGAGGAGAAAAACATGCCCATGCTCCATTCGCAGACAGTATCTGATCCTGGCCATGAAAGAGGGCTGTGGTGTTATTACACATGGTGCGTGACAGTTAGTGTATGAGTGAGTGTGTGTGTGTCTGCACAGTGTTATTAAAGAACCCATTACCTCCGGTCTATCTGTGTGTGTGTATATATATTGGCTCTATATTGGCTCTATACGTTTTTAGGACATTGTGTCATGGTACCCTGGAGATTTATGTCACGTGATGGTCCCAGGTATCCCAAACCATTATAAGTAAAGTAATTAAATAGTATCAGGGTTTTAAGGTAAGTGGTACGCTGTTTAGCTAAAATAGTGTAAAAATCTTTACTCTATGACAATATGATTACATTTGACATGATCACTTAGTACTGACCACATGCACTGCTATTTTAATTATCAGTATTAAAATATTCTCTCATTGCTTTCATTGACTTATTTCAGCTATTTGAGTTTGGGTTTTTAGTATAGTTGTCTGATGTTGGTGGGGCATATTATTCTGCTTTAATGTTACTTCTGAATCACTACAATAAATACAGTTTTTTTTCAGTGGTTGTTTTTAACAGACCTGAGACTTACTTTGAAGTGCAAAGTGTAGGAATAGGCCCACAGGTGAAATCAGTCATTGAACATTTATTTGATTCAATCGGGTGACGTCCCTAGTCTCGGGGACATCCCTGGGACTAGACAAAACCTCCAGGAGACCATGACACAACATCCCAAGAATGTCCTCGGGGACGTCCCCAGGACAAACTGGGAACTACACCAAACCTCCATGAGAACAATACACAATTTCCCAAGAACATTTTGTGATGATCCGCGGACGTCCAACCGACTCATTATGGTTTACTGGGTTGTCCTAATGAACACGACCCTGGTGTTTATATCTCAAAGAGAGGACTGTTCTACACACACACACAATGTACACACGGTCAAAATCTACTACAAGCTGTTTACATGATAAAGTGTTAACAGCTCAGACTAAAGCGAAGGCTACATAACTTCACAGATTTCATATCAGACTGAAAATAAAAAGGCACAATAATCAACATTCCAACATTTTTCCAGAATTGGGAGCTGGAAGATTAGGAGACTGTACAACAGAAGAGATCAGCATTATGTGTCCATGCAAACAGTGCCCATTAAACAGAAAGTTATTCCAGACCAAGTTATTCAGTGTTCAGGGGGAGAACCCCAACTGGTATCAGGCTAAAATCATTCCCCTACAGAAATACAGTAGCTCTGAAAGATCAATATGACGGCTGATAGATTATCCAGGCCGAAATGGCCCAGTGCTAGGGGAAAAACCCAGAACTCTAACTTGTGTGGCGCTAAAATCCTTCCCCTACAGAGATACTGTAGACTTTAATGAATAATATGACAGCTCTGATATGAAGCAGAGTAAGGGAGAGGATGGGGGGTATGGAAAGGGAAGGAGAGGGATCCATATCACGATAACAATAAATTGAACACCAAGTTTATAACATTAGTGTGCACCAGAGTTAGAATATTTTTTTATATTACTCTTAAAACTACACCTACTAATTTTAATGTTGTAGCTATCAATTGTCACATAAATAATATTAGCAAACCTATTTAAGGTCAACTGTATTTACATCCTACCATACCTTTGTCTGTACATTATACCTTGAAGCTATTTTATCGCCTCCAGAAACCTGCTCCTTTTACTCTCTGTTCCGGACGTCCTAGACGACCAATACTCATATATTTTAGCCGTACCCTTATCCTACTCCTCCTCTGTTCCTCTGGTGATGTAGAGGTGAATCCAGGCCCTGCAGTGCCTAGCTCCACTCCTATTCCCCAGGCGCTCTCTTTTGATGGCTTCTGTCATCGTAATAGCCGTGGGTTCATGCATGTTAACATTGAACTTCTACTTTTAAAAATCCACCTCTCTAAAAACAAGTCTCTCACTGTTGTCGCCTGCTATAGACCACCCTCTGCCCCCAGCTGTGCTCTGGACACCATATGTGAACTGATTGCCCTCCATGTATCTTCAGAGCTCGTGCTGCTAGGTGACCTAAACTGGGACATGCTTAACACCCCAGCCATCCTACAATCTAAGCTTGATGCCCTCAATCTCACACAAATTATCAATGAACCTACCAGGTACAACCCCAAAGCCGTAAACACAGGCACCCTCATAGATATCATCCTAACCAACTTGCCCTCTAAATACACCTCTGCTGTTTTCAACCAAGATCTCAGCGATCACTGCCTCATTGCCTGCATCCGTAATGGGTCAGTGGTCAAACGACCTCCACTCATCACTGTCAAATGCTCCCTGAAACACTTCAGCGAGCAGGCCTTTCTAATCGACCTGGCCCGGGTATCCTGGAAGGATATTGACCTCATCCCGTCAGTAGAGGATGCCTGTTTTTTATTGTTATGCCTTCCTCACTATCTTAAATAAGCATGCCCCATTCAAGAAGTTTAGAACCAGGAACAGATATAGCCCTTGGTTCTCTCCAGACCTGACTGCCCTTAACCAACACAAAAACATCCTGTGGAGTTCTGCATTAGCATCGAAAAGCCCCCATGATATGCAACTTTTCAGGAAAGTTAGAAACCAATATACACGGCAGTTAGAAAATAATTTTAATAAGCATTTTTCTACAGCTGGCCATGCTTTCTACCTGGCTACCCCCTACCCCGGTCAACAGCACTGCACCCCCCACCGCAACTCGCCCAAGCCTTCCCCATTTCTCCTTCTCCCAAATCCAGTCAGCTGATGTCCTGAAAGAGCTGCAAAATCTGGACCCCTACAAATCTGCCGGGCTAGACAATCTGGACCCTTTCTTTCTAAAAAATTATCTGCCCAAATTGTTGCAACCCCTATTACTAGCCCGTTCAACCTCTCTTTCGTGTCGTCTGAGATTCCCAAAGATTGGAAAGCAGCTGCGGTCATCCCCCTCTTCAAAGGGGGGGGGGGGGACACTCTTGACCCAAACTGCTACAGACCTATATCTATCCTACCCTGCCAACTTAACAAACATATTACCGACCATTTCGAATTCCACCACACGTTCTCCGCTATGCAATCTGGTTTCAGAGCTGGTCATGGGTGCACCTCAGCCACGCTCAAGGTCCTAAATAATATCTTAACCGCCATCGATAAGAAACAATACTGTGCAGCCGTATTCATTGACCTGGCCAAGGCTTTCGAATCTGTCAATCACCACATCCTCATCGGCAGACTCAATAACCTTGGTTTCTCAAATGATTGCCTCGCCTGGTTCACCAACGACTTCTCTGATAGAGTTCAGTGTGTCAAATCGAAGGGAGTGTTGTCTGGGCCTCTGGCAATCTCCATGTGGGTTCCACAGGGTTCAATTCTTGGGCCGACTCTCTTCTCTGTATACATCAATGATGTCGCTCTTGCTGCTGGTGAGTTTCTGATCCACCTCTACACAGACGACACCATTCTGTATACTTCTGGCCCCTCTTTGGACACTGTGTTAACTAACCTCCAGATGAGCTTCAATGCCATACAACTCCGTGGCCTCCAACTGCTCTTAAATGCAAGTACAACTAAATGCATGGTCTTCAACTGATCGCTGCCCGCACCTGCCCGCCCATCCAGCATCACTACTTTGGACAGTTCTGACTTAGAATATGTGGACAACTACAAATACCTAGGTGTCTGGTTAGACTGTAAACTCTCCTTCCAGACTCACATCAAACATTTCCAATCCAAAGTTAAATCTAGAATTGGCTTCCTATTTCGCAACAAAGCATCCTTCACTCATGCTGCCAAACATACCCTTGTAAAACTGACCATCCTACCAATCCTCGACTTCGGCGATGTCATTTACAAAATAGCCTCCAAAACCCTACTCAATAAATTGGATGGTGCCATCCGTTTTGTCACCAAAGCCCCATATACTACCTAACACTGCGACCTGTACGCTCTCGTTGGCTGGCCCTCGCTTCATACTCGTCACCAAACCCACTGGCTCCAGGTCATCTACAAGACCCTGCTAGGTAAAGTCCCCCCTTATCTCAGCTCGCTGGTCACCATAGCAGCACCCACCTGTAGCATGCGCTCCAGCTGGTATATCTCTCTGGTCACCCCCAAAGCCAATTCCTCCCTTTGCCACCTCTCATTCCAGTTCTCTGCTGCCAATGACTGGAACAAACTACAAAAATCTCTGAAACTGGAAACACTTCTCACTTATCCCTCACTAGCTTTAAGCACCAGCTGTCAGAGCAGCTCACAGATTACTGCACCTGTACATAGCCCATCTATAATTTAGCCCAAATAACTACCTCTTCCCCTACTGTATTTCTTTATTTATTTAGCTCCTTTGCACCTCATTATTTATATTTCTACTTTGCACATTCTTCCACTGCAAATCTACCATTCCAGTGTTTTACTTGCAATTTTGAATTTACTTCGACACTATGGTCTTTTTTTGCCTTTACCTCCCTTATCACCTCATTTGCTCACATTGTATATAGACTTATTTTTCTACTCTAATATTGACTGTATATTTGTTTATTCCATGTGTAACTCTGTGTTATTGTATGTGTCGAACTGCTTTGCTTTATCTTGGCCAGGTCGCAATTGTAAATGAGAACTTGTTCTGATCTTGCCTACCTGGTTAAATAAAGGTGAAATTAAATAATTAAAATAAATCCATTTTAAACTTCAATTATCTTTAGTAAGGCCCTATAGGTTATTTATCATAATTTACAATAACTGCAAAATATCCACAATACAATTAACTGGTTTGGTTTTGTCAGTGTCGTTAATTTTAGATTTATCGCACCAGCTCTACTCTGAAATACAATCTGTGAGGATTAGCACTGCCAACGGTTTAAACAGAGAGTGAAGGAAGATGAGAGGAAAGACACAGCATCAAGAAGCAGAGACAGAATGTTGTGACCTGTGATTAGCTCTGCAAAACTAACCGTCAGCTAGGGACAGTCAGAGACACTACGGGCTGCTGGGATCAGGCACCAGAGCAATAAGTCGTCAGAATGGTAGAAGATGCTACTCGCATCAGTGGTGGTGATAACTGATGCTCCCCTCAGTGGTGTTGTTTGGCAGCAGATGGACTATGAATATCCTTGGCTGCCTGTCCTGGTCCTGGCCTCAAATTTGTTCTTTCTGTCTCTCTAGGTCTCTGTCCCTTTCCCCTCGCTCTCTGCAGGCTGACATGGCTCATGTGTGCACCTGAGCTCCGGCCAGATCTGTGTGCCAACAGCGAGATGTGTGAAGCAGGTAGAGAGGAGGAAAGTAAGAAGGAAGGAAGAAGAGAGGAGGACGAATAGAGAATAGCAAAGCAGAGAGAAGGAATGGAGGAGGAGAAAGATCAGCTGAGAAATGTAGAGAATAGTAAAGAGGGTAGAAAGAAGGGAGGAAGGGGTGGAAGAGGAGGAAGAGGAGAGGACTAGAGGTATGTAACTGGGGAAGAGAGGAGTCTGAATTCCTCATTTCCTTCATTCTGCTTGCCAGCGAATCTTTTGCCTCAGAGAGACATTTGGGCTTTGTTGGGGATGAGGGGGAGGGTGGAGTGTCTGTAATACCCATTACTCTGGCACTATCTTAAAGGATAGAGGAGACTGGAGGAGGCTAGGTAGGTTGGGGAGGGGGGGGGGGAGGGGGGGTAAAAACATCCCCAGCCTGTACGCTTGTCTATTCCAGTACAGCCTTATTTTAAGTCAATCCAAAGTCAGACTATTGCCATACACATCAAACAAACACCTAATATGTCTTCAGTTGCATAATTAAAAACAGTGAGATAATGACTTAAATTCCTGTGAGCCCACCAATATTAGCTCACTGATCTAGTGCCAGAGACTGGTTGGGAGTGAAAGGATGGCTGAATGGGCATGGGTTTTGTCAGAGAGATGGAGCTCCTTGGAAAGATTAACTGTAGGGTTTGCACACACACACACGCACAAACTCACACACACTCGCACAAGCCCACTCGGCTCTGGGCCAGATATTCCTCTACTCAAGCTGCAGGAGCCTCCGTGGTGAAATATGTTCCGCCATTCCACTAATGCATAAGAGCCTCATACTGTAACCTGAATATGACAGATCAACCAACTTCTCCCGCACAGACACCGTTCACATACAAACGACACCAACACACCTCCCCCTTTCAACTAAGGCCTTTACACATCACCATGGTAGCAATCTGGCAAGAAAACAGCCAAATAGCCAAGTTATCGTTACTCATTGTGTACCGATTGTTACTTTTATTATAACGCATTTGACTTTTCTATTATTTCTCTATTTTCTTTCTCTCTGCATTGTTGGGAAGTAAGTCCACACCTGTTGCTTATGAAGCATGTGACGAATAAAATGTTATTTCATTTGAGCGGGCCTGTTAGGGGAGCATGGTCATAGTGGGGCTCAATAAATAAACAAGACATGGCATTCAATATACAGACCCGGGGGGTGGGAAGGAAAGGGAGGCACTCAAGTGTTTTCCCATCCTCATTTTCTATTAGGAATCCAGAGTCGTTCATTCCACCAAACAGAAGAAAACCGACTACAACAAGGACAGACTTGTTCGATATGAAACGCTCATTTTGTACTTCTCATTGCAAAACGCTGCATGCCCTAATGAACACAACCCGGGAGGAAAACACAGGTAGACTCTGATGAGTGTGGGTCTGTGGAGATTTAAGGCTGATGTCTCTGTCACACCCACACACAACACACACACACACACACACACACACACACACACACGTAGATGCTGCCTTTGGCTGGACCAAATCAAACAAACCTGGAGGCCAGACATTTTCCAGGCAGCTCTGCGGTCATACAATGCAGGCTCTCTTCCTAGAAGAGCCTGGCTGGATCCGGTGAGTAAGCAGCACTGTGCAGTCATAAAAGCTTAATTACCCAGAACCCCCTGCTCTCTAAAACTGAGTGGGGCTCTACAGGCATGATAATGACTTCCTTTCCAATGAGAGGATGATGATTGGGCAACAGGGGTAAAAGTGCTGTCGGGCTGTTAAGGTAACAGTACGTGGACTGAGAAGTCCACCAGAAGTCCTCTGCTCCAGCCTCTCCAACCGCTGTATGTGTATGTCTCTTTCGGAGGGGCTGGAGTACGTTTCTATTGGACATCCGTGTACATTGGACAATAAATGCATCTTCTTCTTCTTCTTATAATCAACTACCAACTAGTGAACAGTTAGGGGTTCCTCAACATAACACGTAAAGCTTTGTTAGTGTGTGTATGCATCTTTGTACGTCTTGTGTAAGTGGTGAACTAAGCATTTCTGTAAAGTGCTTTTTTGTAGGTAACTTGATAGTGCTAATGCTGACAAATATTCTGATGAGGGCCTTTCAGAGATCATTAGGTAAACGCAGTAAATGCATTTCCGTAAGTGCTATAATAACGTGTGTGAGAAACCTATGGAGGATAAAAGATAGGTGCCGGGGTCAGACTGCGACCTAATGAATGTGGCCAGGCCTCCAGTGGAACAGATAGGAGCTGGGGGTATGCTATGACTCCTTGATTCATAGCATACACCTTGTCAAGCAACCTCCCGCGAAAAGATCCAAAAGGGAGTGACGCATGTGAAACACAAGGAACTAATTGTGCATTTTAAGAGAATAAAGGCTGACAGGGGGTTGTATGCGTGTGTGTTTGTGGGCATCTGGCAATAGCTTTCCTACAATATGTAGGAGAGAGGAATCCCTCTCAGAATACACAGTAGCAACAGTTATCTTCAAATTCGTTGGTGAACAGAGAAGAAGCACATCTAAGAGACCCCCCAAAAATCCTGGTTTATTCGTGGGAACAGCACGTTTAAGATGTGATGCATATCATTGTGGTAACTAAAGTACTGATTTATTATGCGATGAGAGAGAGAGAGCGAGAGCGAGAGCGAGAGAGAGAGAGAGCGCGAGAGAGCGCGAGAGAGAGAGAGAGCGAGAGAGAGCGAGCGAGAGCGAGAGCGAGAGAGAGAGAGAGAGAGAGAGAGAGAGAGAGAGAGAGAGAGAAGCATCAGTCGGACACCAAATACCCTCTTTATTCCTACCAGGCATTTCAAATGAATAGTTGATATACTCTCCCATTCATTATTGCTATGACATTTATTAGTCAATCAATATTCATTGATTGCTCCCTATAACAGAGAGAGGTTAAATGAGAGATGCAGGAATCCTGCTGATTGTACTCATGTTAAATGAGAAAACAGTAGGAAAAAGTTCCAGATGTAGATCAGCACTACTGATAAACAACAAGGTTAACTCAAAGTCAAGCGCTTGCATTTTTATCTGAAAAAAATGCCCCTTCTGTTCCACCTGTCAAATCATTAATGTGCCATTACTCAAGGCATATATCATGTCTTGTCACTTGTTATGTCCCCCCCCCACCCCAGCCATAGATCAGACATAGGTAATAGAATCTCTCGAAGAGACATGCCCATTTCAGCATAGAGTACATTTCATGATGGGTGGAATGGGTTGCCATATTGAGTGTACCCAATTTCCTCTGAAACATTTACAAAAACTAATTCAGTGGAAGAACTGTGCAGATGCAAACTTTGGTCATTTTTATGCGAACACATTTCCCCTAAACTCTTCAATATAAGCTCGGAAATAAGATTCAAAAAGATGTCTCCAGAAAGAATGGGGTGTCAGCTATGACGTGGCACCTTCAGTTATAAAAAATCCTTTGTATATTGAACTACAGTAAGTGAAGTGGATTTACGGGAACAGAATTACATCATGGGTCCCTGATCTGTACAACACATAAATGCATAATTATGGATATGAATGTCATGTTTCAAAAGTTTGTACATAGCAGTGCAGCCCAGCAGAGCACGGTAGAGGAGTAGGGTAGAGTAGAGTTCAGGACAGTAGAGTGCATGACAGTACAGCTCATTAAAGTAGAGTATAGATCAGTAGAGTACAATATACTGTATTCTACTCTACCATACTTTTCTTTACAGTAGTACGGTGCAGTACAGGATTGTATTGTATTGAGGGGTTGGAACCAAAATTATTTTCCAATCGTTTCGTTTTCAACAGAACCATCTTTTTTTTTGTTCCGTTCCACTGTTCCCGATCAGCAAAAGAATGTTCTAACTGGTTCAAACCAGAGTAAAAGGTTTATATTGTTGCTGATGGTCATTGGTAGCCTACCAAACTTGCTAACAGCCTGGTGCTCAGCACTCTGTAGTCCCTCTAATCACTCTGACATCAATGCAAATCTATTCAAAAATCTAATCAAACACTTTGTGAGAGCCCATGAGCTCATGTTGTGGATTATTTTTATAGGCTATGCAATTACGCCAGAAAACAGAGTGATGGTCGCTAATAAAAAGAGGAGGATCCCATCAGTTTTCTATAGGCTAGGCCTACAATATTTATTTATCAACTTTCCTAATATTAAGCACATTGGTTATATTTACAACAGGAGTATAGCCAAACTGGCTGGCATGAAAATAAACCAGGGAAAAGCATCCTCCATTCACTATTTAAGTGCATAAATTACATATATTTTTGCTAATGTAGGTGCATGATAATGGTCCATTCTAAATCAAAACAAATTTCACACATATATTATTCAGTATATGTAAAGACAGGATTAAATCAAGAATTGTCTGATGGGTGACAATACCAGCCTATAAATTATGAATTATATGGGGCGGCAGGTAGCCTAGTGGTTAGAGTGTTGGGCTAGTAACCGAAAAGTTGCAAGATCGAATCCCTGAGCTGACAAGGTAAAATCTGTCATTCTGCCCCTGAACAAGGCCTCTTGAAACTCTGGGGGCGCTATTTCATTTTTGGATGAAAAACGTTCCCGTTTTAAACAAGATATTTTGTCACAAAAAGATGCTCGACTATGCATATAATTGATAGCTTTGGAAAGAAAACACTCTGACGTTTCCAGAACTGCAAAGATATTCTCTGTGCATGCCCTAGAACGTGAGCTACAGGCAAAACCAAGATGAAACGGCATCCAGGAAATCAGCAGGATTTTTGAGGCTCCGTTTTCCATTGTCTCCTTATATGGCTGTGAATGCGAGAGGAATGAGCCTGCCCTTTCTATCGTTTCCCCAAGGTGTCTGCAGCATTGTGACGTATTTGTAGGCATATCATTGGAAGATTGACCATAAGAGACCACATTTACCAGGTGTCCGCCCGGTGTCCTGCGCCGAAATTGGTGCGCAAACCTCAGCTGCAAGTATTTTTCCATGGAATTCAGAGAAGAAAGCAGGCTTCCACGAACGATATATCAATGAAGAGATATGTGAAAAAACACATTGAGGATTGATTCCAAACAACGTTTGCCATGTTTCGGTCGATATTATGGAGTTAATTCGGAAAAAGTTTGACGTTGTTGGTGACTGAATTTTCGGTTCGTTTCGGTAGCCAAATGTGATGTACAAAACGGAGCGATTTCTCCTACACAAAGATTCTTTCAGGAAAAACTGAACATTTGCTATGTAACTGAGAGTCTCCTCATTGAAAACATCCGAAGCTCTTCAAAGGTAAATGATTTTATTTATTTGGTTATCTGGTTTTTGTGAAAATGTTGCGTGCTAAATGCTACTCAAAATGCTAAGCTAGCTTTGCATACTCTTACACAAATTAGTGAATTGCTATGGTTCAAAAGCATATTTTGAAAATCTGAGATGACAGTGTTGTTAAGAAAAGGCTAAGCTTGAGAGCAGGCGCATTATTTTCATTTTATTTGCGATTTTCAGAAATTGCTAATGAGCCTGAGGCTTTATTCACGATCTCGGATCCGGGATGGGGAGTATCAAGAGGTTTAACCCACTGTTACCTGGTAGGCCGTCATTGAAAATAAGATTTTGTTCCTAACTGACTTGTCTAGTTAAATATATATATACACTGCTCAAAAAAATAAAGGGAACACTAAAATAACACATCCCAGATCTGAATGAATGAATTATTCTTATTAAATACTTTTTTCTTTACATAGTTGAATGTGTTGACAACAAAATCACACAAAAAGTATCAATAGAATTTATCAACCCATGGAGGTCTGGATTTGGAGTCACACTCAAAATGAAAGTGGAAAACCACACTACAGGCTGATCCAACTTTGATGTAATATCCTTAAAACAAGTCAAAATTAGGCTCAGTAGTGTGTGTGGCCTCCACGTGCCTGTATGCTCCACGTGCCTGGGCATGCTCCTGATGAGGTGGCGGATGGTCTCCTGGGGGATCTCCTCCCAGACCTAGACTAAAACATCCGCCAACTCCTGGACAGTCTGTGGTGCAACGTGGCGTTGGTGGATGGAGCGAGACATGATGTCCCAGATGTGCTCAATTGGATTCAGGTCTGGGGAACGGGCGGGCCAGTCCATAGCATCAATGCCTTCCTCTTGCAGGAACTGCTGACACACTCCAGCCACATGAGGTCTTGCATTATCTGGCAATAGGAGGAACCCAGGGCCAACCGCACCAGCATATGGTCTCACAAGGGGTCTGAGGATCTCATCTCGGTACCTAATGGCAGTCAGGCTACCTCTGGCAAGCACATGGAGGGCTGTACGCCCCCCCCCAAAGAAATGCCACCCCACACCATGACTGACCCACCGCCAAACCGGTCATGCTGGAGGATGTTGCAGGCAGCAGAACGTTCTCCACGGCGTCCCCAGTCTCTGTCACGTCTGTCACATGTGTCAATCAGTGTTGCTTCCTAAGTGGACAGTTTGATTTCACAGAAGTGTGATTGACTTGGAGTTACAGTGTATATCATCAGCATAAGAAACAATGCCTTTTTTTGCTACTTTTTCTAATAATAGTCGCACACCTCATGTAGCCTAGTCCATAGGCCTATATGTTTTAATAAGGTTTGTATCACACCTCATGTAGCCTAGCCCATAGGCCTATATGTTTTAGTAAGGTTAGTATCACACCTCATGTAGCCTAGCCCATAGGCCTATATGTTTTAATAAGGTTTGTATAACACCTCATGTAGCCTAGCCCATAGGCCTATATGTTTTAATAAGGTTAGTATCACACCTCATGTAGCCTAGCTCATAGTCCTATATGTTTTAATAAGGTTTGTATCACAACTAAAGTGGCCAAATAACTTCTTAAAATTTTGCCCATTAATCTGCTTTACAAGGGGTGTAGAGACTAACTGGCATATATAAGCAGCGTGTGAGTTTCAAGTTTCGGGAAGATACTTTCCACCATAAAAATGCATCTTTATAATATAAACATTACATACATAATTGCCTTTGCGGTCACTTTTGATCATGTTTTTCCGCTAATGGAACATTCACGCTCATATCCTACTACCATGTGGGCATTGCTGCGCTTATAATGTCAAGAAATGGCCTAATAATTTATCACCATTTTAAGCTAAAATGTTCTGAACTGTTGCGTTAGGGACATTGTGTGAAAAGGTTTTGATGGTAGTGGTTGTATTAATTTGGGATCTATCGCATCCCACAACTGTCCCAGACTATGTTTGGAATATTTATTTCTCGCATAGAATAGGTCAACTTTGCTTTTAAAATAAAAGGCGCTGTTCCGGAACAGTATAGATCACTTTCATTTTCCGTTCTGTTCATGAAAAATGTTTGTTATTTTCCGGTTTCCGCTTCCGTTCCCTGAACCGGTTTCAACCCCTGATTGTATTGGACTGTTCTCTTCTGTGCTCTACTCATTGTACTGTACAGGGCCTGTGTTATGGGTGGGCCCTAGGTGGCCTGGCCCGACGTACTGTACCTCCCGTCCAAACAAAATATTGAAATCGTGATAATTTATCTGAACAAGACGTACGACCGACAAAAAGACGCAACAATCTAAGATAAACCAACCTAGCGAGCGAAACAGCGCTCCTCTGTCCCCATATGGGTATACCATGCATCTGATGCGGTCTGGACAAAAGGAGTATGGCATCAGATACATGGGCTACATATAGTAAGACAGAGGAAGCTGTTTCACTCGCTAGTTTCAGCAGAGAGGAAGAGGTGCAGCGAGAGGGCTCACTCGCTTTAAAATCTGCCCTGAATAAGCCCAATGCGTTTCTATGGGCATAATATGCAGACCTAAGCTTGTTGCCTGCATTCACGCCTTTGGGACAACGACTCTCATTTATTATGGCGGAGACATGAGCATCTCGCCATTATATACAGATCTCTTCAGCCACTTGCAATTTAGAAAGGAAAGTTGGCGGGTGCACTGTGCACTGTTCGGATGCTGGGAGCAATGAACATGTGTCTGGTTTCTCTGCCCTGATAACATTGAGGGAACGTGTGCGCACCTGAGCACGCCAACCTCCTGAGTTGATACAATGTTGCACTTCACTAGTGACAGCTCAAGTCAAGACTGATAGAAAGGGGGGCAGACAGGCAGAGTAGAGAGATTAATGGGATTGAATGAACCAGAATTTTCATCAGGATATTTTCTACTGTTTTCATTAGTCGGCTTTAGGCCTATGTATTTTACCTAATTGATGATGGAAGTTATAGGCCGACTGCTGCATTGGCCTATAGCCGACCTCGTTTCTATTGCTGCCACTGGATCACGGAGTATCAATGTGTCCATATGGCAAAGGCCGGTGCTCTTGCATTAGTTGAATTTGACATTTTAGATTTTTATCATTTTAATTCAGATTTGCATGATTAAATACGTGACAGTAATTTTGAGACACAAAAACAATATTATTGAAACTAAACTGTTCCACGAAAAATGCACAAATTTTCACAACTTGGCAGGCAGATACTGTTGGTAGAAATAGGATAAATTGTGGACTAGGGTCTTTATTATTATAACACCCATTAACAAGTGTGTGAACACAGGAGGACCTGTGATAAAAACTAACCGGCCTATTGAAATCAAATGCCCGTCCAACTGCTTCGTTATGGCGCCGGCCCTGGTACTGTATTGTATTGTACTGTACTCTACTGTGCTCTACTCACTGTACTGCACTTCAGTGGTACCCAAACTGTGGGGTGCGCCACCCAGAGAGGTCCAAATTTGAAAATATCTTTAAAATGTGTGGGTTTTTGGTAATGGCAAGGCACAAGGCAATATTTCTTACATTTACAAAAGGTAAACAATTTCTCCAAAATTATTATTTAATTGATATCAGTTGGCAGGGGTCTTTACTATGTTTTGATGTATTTCTGATACCTTTCAATACTTTTTCTTGTAGATGTTTTCTAAGACCTTTCCATATTTTTTCAAGACTTTTACATCTGTTTATGCAGAAATCAAAGCCTTTAATTATGCCACTTTTTTTAATGGAAAACGGTTGAAAAATGTATCTATGCCTCCATGTCCCCAAAACATAGACTCTAAGCCTTCATTTGATACCCAAATTGATATGCTCCTATTAACTTTACATGTTGATGCTTATGGGTCCTTTTTCGATGGAAATGCTCCATGGTCTGAGGGGCTTTGCATGTTCTAGTTATTCTATTTCTAAGTGTACAGCTGAACATGGTCATGGTGACTATGCGTTAATCATAATCACTCCAGAAGGCACATAGCCATAGTCTCTAGGTTAAGGATCTGGCCTGTGTAAGAAAAGAGCTTTGTCCCTGGTCTGTGTCTGCTGGTTAGACAAGCCCCAGCAGCAGTGTTGGTTGCTTCAGCAGAGATCAGATGATGTCTCACATGAAATGTTTGGTCTTGCTACAGTGTCCACAGCCCAAGTGTTTGTCCGGGTATTTTTACACCCGATACTGATCTATAAACTAACACAGACAGCATAGAGATCAGTGATAGGGCATGACGAGAGATGTCAGACTTCCTGTGGGAAGGATAATGAATCACAGAGCACAATGGGTTGGTGTGGTGTGTGTGGTTAGTGTGATTAGACCGAATGGCATGACCTCTATGATCAAACAAGCTAAAGGCTCCGTTCTATCAATGTTCAACAGGTTTTCACCTTCTCCTTCTTCATCCACTTGTGACAGTGTTCTAATCCAGGGAGGGGCAACTTTAACTGGGACGGGGGCCACAAAATTCTGCTCGTCGTGAGGGGCCACATTTTAGACTGTAGCAAGACCAAACAAACCCACTGTCAATTCTCCGGTACTGAAGCTACCCTAGAAACAAAAAGGTAGTCACCATCAACCTTCAACACAGAAGTAACGTTTTTGCCAACTTTTCACAAACAGGTGTTCAAAGTCAACCAACCTAATCACAGCTACACTCAGTTTTACAAAGAAAACTGGTTCAGATAAGGCAACACACAATGTGAGTTTCTTATAAATGTTGGACCACTATAAAAACAAATCTCCCTGTAGAATTGTGATGAATTATGATGAGGAGGACTGGTGGAAAACCATGTTGATTAGCCTCCAAGATTAAGTTTCTCCCCTAATGTCTTTCCAAGCAGTTATCCTTGACTGTATGGAGTCTTAACAGGAGTGTACAGGTCCCTACAGTCATCATCCTTCATAACAGAGTTGGACTCCCCTCTGTGGCAAACCTGACATCCATCCCTACATCTGGTCAACAAACTGCCTGGCCCCAACCCCCACCATAATGAGTACATTTATTTTTTTCTTTATTTTTTCTTTCTTTCTTTTTTTCTTTCTCTGTGTGTGTGTGTGTGTATATGTGCCTGCATGCATACAAGACTACAAGCGTGCCCTTCGGCTCAACTCTCTTTTTCATCGCCATTGTTTGGAGACTGCTGGCAAATTGGAGGATTCTCTTTAGGGATGTTTCATGGCTATCAAAGAGTGAGTCTGGAACCATCTGGAGGCCTGCTTCCATACATGACTGGGATAATGAGGAAAGCTCTGGAGGGATTCTCAGATTCTGACTAGGGTAGTGTGGTGGTAGGGTAACTTACCGAAGCTAGCTCCCCCACTCCCCTGGAGGGCCACAAAGGGCAGAACACAAAGGATAAGTCCTTCAGTATGGTTCATAAAAGCCCAGGACTCCTCTCCAGGAGAGAGTGAAGTCTCAAGTCTTCCATCTGAGCACATAATGAAAGAGAGCGATGTTTCCCCACTTAGAGACAGGAAGGAAGGAACTACGCCTCTGACAATGACTTCCTGCTCTCTGTAGACTGAGGAGTTGAGTGCAATTGCTTGAGTGGCAAATGATGCCAAGTCATGTAGCCCTTTCCTGCAGCCAATGACCAAAAGCAGCCCCTTTGCCTCATTAGTGGAATGTTATTAACATTTTTCATAATTTGGTCATTAATAAAGACTTTTTCTTTTTTAAACAGATGAAAGTTCAATGTTTCTATGGCTACCAGTGTTGTTAAATTTCAGTCTTCTGTAATGTACAGTACCAGTCAAAAGTTAGGACTCATTCAAGGGTTTTTCTTTATTTTTACTATTTTCTACTTAGCAGAGAACGCCCCCATTCTCATCGACGGGGCTGTAGTGGAGCGGGTCGAGAGTTTCAAGATCCTTGGTGTCCACATCAGCAACAAACTATCATGGTCCAAACACACCAAGACAGTCATGAAGAGGGAACCACAATGTCTATTCCCCCTCAGGAGACTGAAAAGATTTGGCATGGGTCCCCAGCTCCTCAAACGTTCTACAGCTGCACCATCGAGAGCATCCTGATCGGTTGCATCACCGCCTGGTATGGCAACTGCTCCGCATCAGACCGTAAGGCACTACAGTGTACGGCCCAGTACATCACCAAGCTTCCTGCCATTCAGGACCTATATACTATGCAGTGTCAGAGGAAGACCCAAAAAATGGTCAAAGACTTCAGTCACCAAAGTCATAGACTGTTCTCTCTGCTACCACACGGCAAGCGGTACCGGAGGGCCAAGTCTAGGCTCCTTAACAGCTTCTACTCCCAAGCCATAAGACTGCTGAACAATGAATCAAATGGCCACCCAGGCTATTTACATTCACATAAAACTAGAAGTGTCATTTTAGATCTAAATATGGTACAGGTCTCATCTTTTCTTTTATGTGTGTGAGGTGTATACTTTTGTTGAAAAGTAGATGTGTTTAAGACTGCCAAGAAGCACTCAGTGTGACCCTGTTTTAGCCCTTAAAAGGTTCTGAGTGCCAATAAAAATAAAAATAAACATTTCAAAATCACTACAATATTCTGCACTGTGCTCGTCTGGGTAATCTCAAATAAACATTTTAATCTGCGGACCAAATTCCTTAATCCCTTCCTATAGCTACAGTATATACTAGGATTGACTGCATTTTCCTAAGTCGTTAAATTCGACGTGGTCACCATACAAAACCCCCGTAATGATTTCCTTTCCTCTCAATGTAAATGCCATTGCTAACCACTGAGGCCTGACGGACATAAAGGTCCCCCCCTGAAAGCCCAGTGCCACTCAAGACACAGGGGGAGACACCTCACAGCATGAGGTCACAGGCTCCATAAGAGCTAACGTAATGACACCTTCACACGCGGTGACACCCACAGTGAGACACAGGCAGACAGACACACACAGAGTCCCTATTCTTCGCGTTAAGGCCGCTAATTGCCACCAGTTCGTTGGGGGGGGGGGACATGGCAGCAGCTGTTGTGATGAGCATCCGCTCTAAGGTGAAGAGAGGAAGAAGAGAGAAAGAAGAGAGAGAAAGGTCTCATGCTGTGCCGTCTCTATGCTTCCAACCAATTCACTGTGTCTGAGCCTGGGCCTATTTCCCAGAACCCCCCCCCCCCTCTTGTAGATGGGATCCAGCCTTTGTCAAATTAACATTGAAAGTTGACCTAGATTGTTTTTGTTTTAAATAGCTAACCCTGCGCTTTTCCTAACCTCAACCTAATTCTCCTAACCTACTACGTTCATTCTCCCATTCTGCTGCGTAAGATTTCCTAACGTGCTACGAAAAGTCAAATCTGATGTTAATTAGACAAAAGCTGGATCCCTTCCAGCCATGACCTCTTTAAAACGGGATTGGACAATACAGCTTCCTGTCTGAGAACACCATCTCCCCTCGTCTCCCTGGAAGACCATCATTGGGTCACCAGCCGCAATAACAACTATTAGAATGATCCCGGCACGTTGACTTTAATTAAGGGCACCAAAAAAGGCACCTTGTTTTTTGGAGTGTTTCTGATATGGCACCAAATCCCCTTTGGACTTTGTTTGGCTAGAGCCTTATGAGGGATAATAGGGTAAAGGGTGCCATTTCAAAGGTTCAGCCCAAAAGTAGTGCCCTATATAGGGTGCCATTTCAGATACAATCTGTTAGGCTTGGAGACCATGGAGATGCAGTGTGTAAACTCACCTTTGATGGGGACAGCGGCATCAGTGACAACCGCATGGGTAGGGATGACACGGGGAGAATGAAGAGAAAAGAAAAGAGAACATTAGCCACAGGCTCAACATAAACTAATTTTACACATTGACTACAAAACAGAGAAGAGGGTATTTCAGACAGCAATACTTCAGCTTGAGTGTAACCTTGGGGCAACGAGACATTTCACATGCTTTTATTTCATGTTGTGTCTCACATCTCACACACAATACATCACGTTGATAACAGTGAGATATCGCTACTGGTGCAGAAACCCCACACATCTGAGAAGGAGAGATAAATCAATCCAGATTCTTTTCATCACTCATGAAAGTTTCCTAAAATTGGATGGCCACGATGGATTTATGATACAGAACTTACTGGAGGCGTTGGAAACCAACCTTAGCTCCAGCACCCAATCACGTGGGTATGAAGTAAAAAAAGAGGCTTCTGGGTAGTGCTGTCATCCAGCACAGAGCATCTAAGGTCACTGCAGACATTCTCTCTCTCTCTCTCTCTCTCTCAAAGGAATGAACATTCTCTAAAAGGCCCCTGAGCAGACCAGTATAAGTAATTGTGTTCCTCCCTTACTCACTCTCCATCCATCTTCCCACTGTGTTGGGCCTTTTTGGCTCAGTGTGTACGACACACGAGATGAAGAAAAAGAAGAAAAAATAAATAAATGGTACATTGAAAATGGGAAGAGGTAGGAATCCATCTTGCGCCACCAAGGGAGCCGACCTTTGCCATAGCGGGAGGCCACCACCCATTCCTCACCGACATGCTCTGAACACATTGCTCTATTGGCTGTAAAATAGACACAGTGGCCTATTTATAAAAGGATTACGGGGAAAAAGAAAGACGGCGGGAGAGAGCTCCGTCTCTGCCAGAACCCTTAGCCTCAGGGGGAGGAACCATTAGCAGCACAATACAACACATACAATGAGTGTACAAAACATTAGGAACACCTGCTCTTTCCATGACAGACTGACCAGGTGAAAGCTATAATCCCTTATTTTTGTCACTTCTCAAATCCTCTTCAAATCAGTGTAGAGGAGACAGGTTAAAGGAGGATTTCTAAGGCTTGAGACAATTGAAACATGGATTGTATACATGTGCTGTTCAGAGGATGAATGGGCAAGACAAAACATTGAACAGGGTATGGTAGTAGGTGCCAGGAGTGTGTCAAGAACTGCAACGCTGCTGGGTTTTTCGCGCTAAACAGTTTCCCCATGTGTATCAAGAATGGACCACCACGCAAACAACATCCAGTCAACTTGACAGAACTTTGGGAAGCATTGGAGTCGACATGGGCCAGCATCCATGTGGAATGTTTTCAACACCTTGTACAGTCCATACAAAATCATCTGTAGAGTCCTGACGGTTTGGCCTACAAAATAGTATGACCCCTCTATGGAAAGATGAGACTCTCACGAACACTGTGTGTGTGTGTGTGTGTGTGTGTGTGTGTGTGTGTGTGTGTGTGTGTGTGTGTGTGTGTGTGTGTGTGTGTGTGTGTGTGTGTGTGTGTGTGTGTGTGTGTGTGTGCATCTTGCTGATTTTGTGAGAAGACCGATTTTGGGGGTGTCTCATGGTCTGACAAACACCCCTCTAGGTCTGTCACCTTTCACTGCAGATGGGAAGTGTGACATCGGCTGATGTGACGGATTGAGACACATCCAATAAAAAGAAACAGATCTCTAGCTTAAACTGACCGATTTTTATGGGGATTTTTGTATTATGCTAATTTACACAGGGGTACAAACATCAACTCTATTGGGTTAAGGCTGTCCTGGAGGAAGGTTGCCCAACCTTTAATAGCCTATAGATTATAGCAACATTACAATTACAAACAAAAACTTTGTGTCTTTATGAAATCATTTCCTCATTCAATGAATCAGGAATCAAATGGCTAAAGGACACATCTTCAAAGGAAGGTACATACAACTGACACCTACAAAACCAGACCAGCCGTCCTATTCAGACTCCTACTGAGCAGGAATGGTAAAAGGAAAACAGCTGAATCTGGCCTAATACACTATTGAGTCTCTATTGAGTGGTGAGGAAGAGGAGTCTAACGTGTCCGGAAGCAAATTCAGCATACATTTTATGTATTAAGGGTTCACTCACATGTCATTTGAAGCTTTGTTTTACTTATGACAGTTACAGCTGATTTCGGGATTGCTTATCGATTTGCTCTACTTAAATACAAGTCATCTGATTTATTTGTTTCAGTCTCTGAATTGTTTAATCAAACTTTACGCTGCCAGCTCCTGATATCAGGGCATACTACAATCTGTCTCCTGAATTAGCCTAGTGGGCATGTGCGTCCAGCTGGTGCACATGCGCACTAGGCCCAAGCTCATTTTCCCCGGTTTCCCTAGAACTATGCTAGTTTTCATCCTCATTGCCAAACTTAAAAAACACTGCACCCTCAACTTCAAAACTTCTTTGCTAGGTTATACAATCACGGAACTAAGAAATGTGAAAGAAACTTACATTTTGTATTGTTTTATTGTTTTGTTGAATAGTCATGATAGTCATGACTATATGACATGTCTGTCATAAGATGACTGTGGTGAAGGATATCGTTGCTTCTTTAAGGCGGATCCAAGTTCAGTTTTGAGATCCACCGGCGAATTGGCGTAGGGTTAGCTGGGCATTTCTGACTGGTCTTGGAACTGTGACTATGGGCAGCCTCTCCCTGCTTGGCTCAATGGGATATGTAGTGATTTTGCCAATACAGCCAGATACAGTGGCTTGCAAAACCATTCACCCCCTTTTGCATTTTTCCCATTTTGTTGCCTTACAACCTGGAATTAAAATGGATTTTTGGGGGGGGTTGTATCATTTTGATTTACACAACATGCCTACCACTTCGAAGATGCAAAATAGTTTTTATTGTAAAACAAACAAGAAATAAGACAAAAAAACTGAAAACTTGAGCGTGCATAACTATCCCCCCCCAAGTCAATAGTTTATAGAGCCACCTTACAGCTGCAAGTCTCTTGGGGTATGTCTCTATAAGCTTGGCACATCTAAACACTGGGATTTTTGCCCATTCTTCAAGGCAAAACTGCTCCAGCCCCTTCAAGTTGGATGGGTTCTGCTGGTGTACAGCAATCTTTAAGTCATACCACATATTCTCAATTAGATTGAGGTCTGGGCTTTGACTTGGCCATTCCAAGACATTTAAATATTTCCCCTTAAACCACTCAAGTGTTTCTTCAGCAGTATGCTGTATGCTCTGTCCCAGTCTCAAATCTCTGGAAGACTGAAACAGGTTTCCCTCAAGAATTTCCCTGTATTTAGAGCCATCCATCATTCCTTCAATTCTGACCAGTTTCCCAGTCCCTGCAGAATGAAAAACATCCCCACAGCATGATGCTGCCACCACCATGCTTCACTGTGGGGATGGTTCCCAAAGGGTGATGAGAGGTGTTGGGTTTGCGCCAGACATAGTGTTTTCCTTGACGGACAAAAAGCTACATTTTAGTCTCATCTGACCAGAGTACCTTCTTCCATACATTTGGGGAGTCTCCCACATTCCTTTTGGCAAACACCAAAGGTGTTTGCTTTTTTTCTGGCCACTCTTCTGTAAAGCCCAGCTCTGTGGAGTGTTCGGCTTAAAGTGGTCCTATGGACAGATACTTCAATCTCTGCTGTGGCGCTTTGCAGCTCCTTCAGGGTTATCTTTGGTCTCTTTGTTGCTTCTCTGATTTAATGCCCTCCTTGCCTGGTCCATGAGTTTTGGTGGGCAGCCCTCTCTTGGCAGGTTTGTTGTGGTGCGATATTCTTTCCATTTTTAATGATCCCTGGGATGTTCAAAGTTTCTGATCTTTTTTTATAACCCAACCTTGATCTGTGTTCTCCACAACTCTGTCCCTGACCTGTTTGGAGAGCTCCTTGGTCTTCATGGTGCCCCTTTCTTGGTGGTGCCCTTTGCTTAGTGGTGTTGCAGACTTTCAGAACAGGTGCATATATACTGAGATCATGTGACAGATCATGTGACACTTAAATAAAATCCACCTGTGTGCAATCTAACTAATTATGTGACTTCTGAAGGTAATTGGTTGCACCAGATCTTATTTAGGGGCTTCATAGCAATGACCACAATACATATGCACACACCACTTTTCTGTTTGTAATTTTTTTGAATTTTTTTAAAACACATTTTTTTTCATTTCACTTCACCAATTTGGACATTTTTATGTATGTCCATTACATGAAATTCAAATAAAAATCTATTTAAATTACAGGTTGTAATGCAACAAAATAGGAAAAACACCATGGGGGATGAATACTTTTGCAAGGCACTGTTTGTTCACAGTCTTGTACCCTTAACCTTTTTTCAACTGACTATCGTATCTGTTAATTAACTCTGACTTAATTAATATAATTAATATTAATATAATCTAGGAATGACAAGACTTAATTGAGATGAGAAAACTTGAGAAAATAGCAACTCTACAGATCGCAATGACTGCAATAAATGACTAAATTGCTTCCGGACAACAAGGGTCCGCGGACGACCTCCTCATTCTATAGGCCATTTTCTAACCACAATTCGCTCCCAATGCAATACAGCCTAGTAACCAGGAGGGGCTCTATACAGACACAGTGGCCCAGAGGCCGTATGTACTGATCTAGGATTAGGCCGCCCCCTTATACATGAAAACGTATTCATTGTGATCAACAACAACAACAAAAACAGATCCTAAATCAGGCATCCTACTCTGAGACGCTTGATACGGCCCCAACTTCCTAACCCAACATGGACGGAGAGAAAAAAATAATTTGGGTCCCACATCCTGCATTTATCTTTAACGATCTTCAAATGAAGATGGCTAATAAATCTTGCATGCCTGGAGCTACATTAAGTGCAAAGGAATACACCCACAGTAGCATTATCTCCAGTCCCCTCTCCCCCAGAACCCCAGCCCTGTATCAGTGGCACAAAGAGAAGCTCTTCTTTACCACATCAATGGAAAGACCTGCCCGCTTCCTTAGATAGACCATGATTTAATGTTGAGTAGACACTCTCAGACGACAGGAGGTGGGAAAACAGTTGTCGTTGCCTAATTCTTATAAGCCAGGGATGGTTTACCTTGTGATAAAATAAAGGTTAAAGCTAAACTAAAAATACCTCTCCCAAACCACATCTTGAAAGGTCAAATTGGCAAAGGATAAAGTAATATGGTAAGATTGTAGTGCTGAGAAAAAAAGATACCATCCTGATCCACACCATGTCTAATTTGCAGCCCCCTGGCCCTCCTCTCGCATTTAGAGTGCAGTCTCACCTCTCTCTTCATCTGGCTAAACCCAGACCCTTAGGGCCAGCTGTGTGTGCATGCAAAATATTGTGTGTCCCATGTGGCTCAGTTGGTTGAGCATGGCACTTGCAATGCCAGGGTTGTGGGTTTGATACCCATGGGGGACCAGTACAAAAAGTATGACCAAATGTAAGGTGTAAATTGCTCTGGATTACAGGGTCTACTAAATGATTGTAAATGTCAGGTGGGGGTATAATAGCCCCCTCTAGGTCTGAAACAGAGCTCACGCCTCTGGGTAAGTATCGACAGGCAGTGAGGCTCCATGTCCGGAAGGCTTTTAACACATTGCATTGTTTGTTTCCATTATCTTTTTAATCAGTGGGTATTGATCCATTTTTCTAGACAGCTCCTTGGGCTTAGTTTACACTTGAAATGAGGGATACCTAGAAATCTCCCTTAAGCAGAGTGATACAAGAGAGAGAACACACAGGACCTTTAAGACCGTAGCTGCAGGCCTACAGGTCGGTAATGGCCAAATTAAATGTGGGTTTATGGGGGGAGGGGGCTCTTCTTCCATCTTTTAATTCGGTATGAAGGGAATAGGTTCTGAGATCAGAAAAAAAAAGTGAAAAATACTAATGACTACATTTTACAAAAGAGAAAATGTAACAGTCTGCTTTTTTTGTGCGTGTAATTGCACAAGCCTACCTTAGAGAGCAGCATGTGCAGTATGTATGTGTGGATGTCAGAGAGGAAGAGGAGGAGAGATGGATTGGGGGTAGGGCACATGGAGACACCCAGCTCATCCATCCCTTCTCTGTCTCCATCTGGCTCTCGTCCTGACTACATCTTGTAGCAACATGGTTCCCAAGGCAACCAGAGAGGATGGGGTTCATCCTTTCTCCAACATGATACCCTTCACAAGGAGACGTTCACTGTTCAGTCAGTGGTTACGGATTGCCAATGGGACAGTATTTTGTGACATTCATTCATTTTTACAAAACGTTGGCTTCATGGCAATTTGTCATACATCTATTACAATTATGCGCTGAGATCATCTAATTTTGTATGTGCAGGAAGGTCCTCCCTTGATTCTCATTTCAGAAAGGAAACACCACGTACGTGTATGTTTAACTGTTTATTAGAAAGGAGTGCAATGCATAGTCTTGGTGTTAGGCTCTGCTCCTTCAGGGTAGCTCACTGCCAGAGCGAAAAGTCATATAAAGATGAGAAAATAACTACAGACAGTGAGCAAAATATGCTATACCAAATCCCCTGAAGGAAGAAACACAGAACCCAGACAGGTGGAGGCTGGGGTGGTGGTGGGATATAAGAATAACAGCTAGTAACAGCTAGTAACAGCAGCAATGGCAATGGAAGCAAGAGACACCAGCGCATGCGTGCGCGTGGCATTGAGGAAGCAGGTGTAAAACTGGTCAACTTAAATAGACAGCATGTAAGTACAGTGCAATATCCACTAATGCAATCAGCTGATGCCACTACACTTGGGTTTCCTTTCTGAACCGGCTTCGCTTTATTAGAATTCACACTCAGCAGCCCTTTCTCAAACACACGCAGGCAGGCACGGAAGCACGTATGCATGCACATAGGCACACAAGACTTCTTCAGTCACAGAGCCCTATAAAATATCAGTCAACCCCATGATGTTTACCTTCAATATTCACAAACCCATTACTGGACCATTACTCTTCCTTGACAACAAAACAGTAACATCGATCTAATGGTGTCTGTCTGACCTGGATAAGCCTAGACTGGAGAGTCAAGACAGTGGGTGGATACATCCCAAATGGCACCCTATTCCCGGTATTCCAGGGCCGTGTGACCCTTGGACAAAAGTAGTACACTAGGGCCTCCTGGGTGGCCCTCCCAGTGGTCTAGGGCACCGCATCGCAGTTTTGGGTTTTGCCGGTAGGGATATCCTTGTCTCATAGCGCACTAGCAACTCCTGTGGCGGGCCGGGCGCAGTGCACACTAACCAAGATCGCCAGGTGCACAGTGTTTCCTCCGACACATTGGTGCGGCTGGCTTCCGTGTTGGATGCGCGCTGTGTTAAGAAGCAGTGCAGCTTGGTTGGGTTGTGTTTCGGCGGACGCATGGCTTTCGACCTTCGTCTCTCCCGAGCCCGTACGGGCCCGTACGGGAGTTGAAGCGATGATAGGCGGATAGCATGAAATTGGGGAGAAAACAGGGGTCAAATTCAACAACAAAAATATATTAAAAAATCAATTTAAAAGTAGTACACTATAAAGGGAAAAGGGCACCATTTGGGAAGCAGTCAGTCTTTTTGACTTGAGAGTATTTACACTTGAGGGAACGCAAAAGCAATATCAGAGGCGGTTGGCTTTAAAGTGTTAACCCCCTAAAGCCAAAACACTGTTCTAAGAGTCTATGGGATTGAGGCTATGGAGTTAGTGAGGGGCCAAAAGTGAAATGGTAACATGTTAGATGAATCTTAAAGATACCTTTAAAAAAGCCACTAAAGTGACCTAAACCTCCAGGCAATTCAGCTAATCCCTCTGGATATTAGAGCAATGGTAAATCACCAGCATTTCCCTGAACAATGAAGTAGATGAGGTCAGGGCGAGGAACTCCTTCCAGAAAGACATCTGGGACTGTAACATACTCTGTTCCACGGAATCATGGCTCGCTCCAGATATACTGTCCCCATACTTATGACCAGCAGGGTTTTCTGTACATTGCGCAGACAGGAATAAAGAACTCTCCGGGAAAAAGACAGAGGTGTATGTTTCATGGTTAATTACTCATGGTGTGATTGTGGTAATGTACAGGAACTCAAGTCATTCTGTTCACACGACATAGAATCCCTCACAATAAACACCGACGCATTACCTCACAAGAGAATTATCTTTGGTTATCGTCACAGCTGTGTATATTCCCCCTCATGCCGATACCAAGATGGCTCTAAAGGAACTACACTGGACTCTGTGAAAACTGGAAACCGCATATCCTGAGGCCGCATTTATTTTGGTTGGGGACTTTAAAAAAGCTAATCTAAGGGAAAAGCTGCCAGAGCTTTATTAACACGTCACCTGCTCCAACTGCGCTTCAAAAACTCTCAACCTTTGCTAATCTCCTTTCCTGGACAGCTACAAGGCGCCCCACCCTCCCTTCGGCAAATCAGATCACGCCTCCATTCTGCTCCTGTCTTCCTATAGGCAGAAACTCAAACAGGAAGTACCCATGGTAATGACTGTTCAACGCTGGTCTGATCAATTGGAATCCAAGCTTCAAGATTGTTTTGATCATGCGGACTGGGATATATTTTAGGTTGCCTCTGATTATAACATTGACTCAGTGACTGAGTTAATCAAGAAGTGTATAGGGGATGTTATTCCTACTGTGATGATTAAAACCTATCCAAACCAAAAACCTTGGAAAGATGGTAGCCTTCATGCAAACCTGAAAGTGCATTTAACCACGGCAAGTTAACTGGAAATATGGTTGAGTACAAACAGTCCAGTTATGTCCTCCATAACGCAATCAAACAGGGAAATGTAAGTACAGACAAAATGGAATTGCAATTCAATGGCTCAGACAAGATACGTACAGGGCCTTCGGAAAGTTCTCAGACCCTTTGACTTTTTCCACATTTTGTTACATTACAGCCTTATTCTAAAATGTATTAAAACATTTTTTTTCCTCATCAATCTTCACACAATACCCCATAATGACAAAGCAAAAACTGGTTTGTAGAAATGCTTGCTAATCTATAACAACAACAAAAAAGTCATATCACATTTACATAAGTATTCAGACCCTTTACTCAGTACTTTGTTGAAGTACCTTTGGCAGCGATTACAGCCTTGAATCTTCTTGGGTATGATGCTACAAGCTTAACACACCTGTATTTGGAGAGTTTCTCCCATTCTTCTCTGCAGATCCTTTCAATCTCTGTCGGTTTGGATGGGGAGCATCGCTGCATAGCTATTTTCAGGTCTCTCCAGGGATGTTTGATCGGGTTCAAGTCCGGGCTCTGGCTGGGCCACTCAGGGACATTCAGAGTACTCACTTTTCCCACATTTTTTTAACGTTACAGCCTTATTCTAAAATGTATAAAATAAAAACATGTCTTCATCAATCTACACACGATACCCCATAATGACAAAGCAAAATCAGGTTTTTAGAATTTTTTGCAAATTTTATAAAAACAAAAAACAGAAATACTTTATTTACATAAGTATTCAAGCCCTTGGCTATGAGACATGACATTGACTCGAGGCTGTAATCCCTGCAAAAGGCGCTTCAACAAAGTACTGAGTAAAGGGTCTGAATACTTATGAAGAATGTGACATTTCTGGGGGGGTTTTATATGAATTTGCAACAGTTTTTGCTTTGTCGTTATGGGGTATTGTGTGTAGATTGCTGAGGGGAAAAAAACAATTTAATACATTTTAGAATAAGGCTGTAACGTAACACAACATGGAAAAAGTCAAGGGGTCTGAATACTTTCCGAATGCACTGTGTACTATATATTCTATCCATATACTATCCATATTGTCTATACATCCCATCACCTATATACTGTATATATTTATTTATACTCCGGACTCCGACATTGCTTGTCTTAATATTTCTATATTTCTTAATTCCATTCTTTTCCTTTTTAGATTTGTGTGTATTGTTGTGTATCCCATAGGGCGGAGCACAATTGGCCCAGAGTTACCCGGGTCAGGGTTTGGCCGGGGTAGGCCGTCATTGTAAATAGGAATGTATTTTTAACTGACTTGAAGGTTAAATTAAGGTTAAATAAATAAATATTACTGCACTGTTGGAGTTAGAAACACAAGCATTTCTCTACACCTGCAATAACATCTGCTAAATATGAGTATGCAACCAATACAACTTGATTTGATACTACAACCTCTCTGTGGGTGACTTCTATATTAGAGGTAGACCAATTAATCGGAATGGCCGATTAATTAGGGACGATTTCAAGTTCTCATAACAACCGGAAATCGGTATTTTTGGGCGCCGATTTGCCGATGTTTTTTTTAAAAACACCTTTATTTAATCTTTATTTAACTAGGCAAGTCAGTTAAGACCACATTTTCAATGACGGCCTAGGAAACGGTGGGTTAACTGCCTCGTTCAGGGGCAGAAAGACAGATTTTCACCTTGTCAGCTCGGGGGATCCATCTTGCAACCTTACAGTTAACTAGTCCAACGCAACAACGACCTGCCTCTTCCTCCTTGCACTCCACAAGGAGACTGCCTGTTACGCAAATGCAGTAAGCCAAGGTAAGTTGCTAGCTAGCATTAAATCTCATAAAAAACAATAAATCATAATCACTAGTTAACTACACATGGTTGATGAAATTACTAGATATTATCTAGCGTGTCCTGTGTTGCATATAATCTGACTGAGCATACATGCATACAAGTATCTAAGTATCTGACTGAGCGGTGGTAGGCAGAAACAGGCGCGTAAACATTCATTCAAACAGCACTTTAGTGCGTTTTACCAGCAGCTCTTCGTTGTGCGTCAAGCATTACCCTGTTTATGACTTCAAACCTATCAACTCCCGAGATGAGGTTGGTGTAACCGAAGTGGAATGGCTGGCTAGTTAGCGCGCGCTAATAGAATTTCAAACTTCACTCGCTCTGAGCCTTGGGGTGGTTGTTTCCCTTGCTCTGCATGGGTAACGCTGCTTCGATGTGGTGGCTGTTGTCATTGTGTTGCTGGTTCGAGCCCAGGGAGGAGCGAGGAGAGGGACAGAAGCTATACTGTTTCACTGGCAATACTAAAGTGCCTATAAGAACATCCAATAGTCAAAGGTTAATGAAATACAAATGGTATAGAGGGAAAAAGTCCTATAATAACTACAACCTAAAATTTCTTACCTGGGAATATTGAAGACTCATGTTAAAAGGAACCACCAGCTTTCAAATGTTCTCATGTTCTGAGCAAGGAACTGAAACGTTAGCTTTCTTACATAGCACATATTGCACTTTTACTTTCTTCTCCAACACTTTTTTTTGCATTATTTAAACCAAATTGAACTTGTTTCATTATCTACTTGAGGCTAAATTGTTTTTATTGATGTATTATATTAACTTCTTGATATAGGGGGCGTTCTTTTAATTTTTGGATAAAAAAAACGTTCCCTTTTTAAACAAGATATTTTGTCACGAAAAGATGCTCGACTATGCATATAATTGACAGCTTTGGAAAGAAAACACTCTGACATTTCCAAAACTGCAAAGATATTGTCTGTGAGTGCCACAGAACTTATGCTACAGGTGAAACCAAGAAGAAATTTCATACAGGAAATGCCCCAGATTTTGAATGCGCTGTGTTCCAATGTCTCCTTATATGGCTGTGAATGCGCCAGGAATGAGCCTACACTTTCTGTTGTTTCCCCAAGGTGTCTGCAGCATTGTGACGTATTTGTAGGCATATCATTGGAAGATTGACAATAAGAGACCACATTTACCAGGTGTCCGCTTGGTGTCCTCCGTCTAAATTATTGTGCAATCTCCAGCTGCGTCTACTTTTCCATTAGGTCCAGAGGAGAATTTATCATCGAATAGGCAAAACACCTTGTGGATTGATTCTAAACAACGTTTGCCATGTTTCTGATTTATCATTTGGAAATGACTGATTTTGTTGTTTTTCTTGAAAAACGTGATGAACAAAATGGAGCCTTGGGAAAAACTGAACATTTGCTATCTAACTGGATTGAAAACATCAAAAGTTCTTCAATGGTAAACATCCTTGCCATGTTTCTGTCGAACTGTTCAGGGAAGTCAGGAACCAATGGAGTTAATTTTGCATCCTGTAAAAAAGTTCTGGGACACTGTGAAGTCCATGGAGAACAAGAGCACCTCCTCCCAGCTGCCCACTGCACTGAGGCTACTGGTCAATTTTTTCTCAACGGCTGTGCCTTCCGCCTGGCTACTCCAACCTCGACCAACAGCTCCGGCCCTTAGCTCCTCGCCCAAGCCGTGATGAACAAAAGATGATGTTCTGAAAGCGCTGCAAAACCTGGACCCGTATAAATCAGCTGGGCTCAATCTGGACACAAATAATATTTTTGGAAAAACTGAACATTTGCTATCTAACTTGAGAGTCTCCTCATTGAAAACATCAAAAGTTCTTCAAAGGTAAATTATTTTATTTGAATGCTTTTCTTGTTTTTGTGAAAATGTTGCCTGCTGAATCCTAGGCTTAATGCTATGCTAGCTATCAATACTCTTACACAAATGCTTGTGTAGCTATGGTTGAAAAGCATATTTTGAAAATCTGAGATGGCAGTGTTGTTAACAAAAGGCTAAGCTTGTGAGCCAATATTCATACCTTCTCCTTGCCTATCTAAGAATCTGGTTTCCGACACGGGTGCACCTCAGCCACACTCCAAGGTACTTATAAAAGACCATATTCTTATCGGCAGACTCAGTATGCCTTGCCTGGTTCACCAATTACTTTGCAGACAGAGTTGCGATTTTCATGAATAGTTAACTGCTCTTAAACCAAAGTTGTGTTATGCTACCACACTGGATGGTTCTTGAGGCTATAAGTATTACGGCTAGACCAAACTCTCCTTCCAGACTCATATCAAACATCTACAATCGATAAATCAAGGGATTGCTCCTTCACTCACGCTGCCAAGCTTACCCTAGTAAAACTGACTATCCTACCGATCCTCGGTTCATCTACAAAATTGCTTAAAAAACTGGATGCAGTTTATCACAGTTAATTCAGTATTGGTGGCCCTAATTGTCATTATTACAAGGCCATGCTTTTTTCTCAGTTCACTGGTCAAATCGGCCGAGGTGTATCTCACTGATCATCCCTAAAGGTTTCGTTCCAGTACTCTGCTGCGTTGGAAAAATCATCATCTGTTGACCATAATCTATTCTATATCCCTCATTTTTATTTATTTACTTTTCTGCTCTTTTGCACACCAATATCTCTACCTGTACTTAATAATCTGCCCAATACCCAACAAGCATATTGAGGAGGCCAGGGGGTAAATGAGGGGGTTAAATAAAGGTGAAATAAAAAATAAAATTTATTTGAATGCAAAATGTTGCCTGCTGAATCCTAGGCTTAATGCTATGCTAGCTATCAATTAACAAATGCTTGTGTAGCTACACAGTGCATTGAACAAAAGTAAGCAAATATATTCATTTCATTTCATTTGCGCATGAATAGTTACCCTTGAGGCTATGATTACATATGGAGATTAAGATAAGTGTTAATTCTTTACATTATTACAATTTTTTTTTATTAAATCGGCTTAATTCGGCTAAAAATCTCATCTGACATTTACTGGGGGAGTTATTTAGATGGTATCGGAGAATTTTGTGCGTGTGTGTGTGTGTTGTGTTGTGTGTGTGTGTGTGTGTGTCCATCCAGGGAGAGATGGGCTCAGACACCTCCCAGCGATTTTCATGCGTTGTGTTATGCTAATGAGCTTGAGGCTTTGATTACGCTCCCGGATGAGGGTGTCAGTTATCACAGAGGCTGCCATGCTCTGCTAATCTCTGGCCCTAAATAGTTTCTGAACCCCAGCCAGGATTCCCAAGCCAGGACTCCCAAGCCAGCTAGTGTTCCGGGAGACAGACAGGGAGACAAAGGTAGGCATTCACAGGGAAAGCTACTGACCCGTCAACCCTACTCCAACTGAGTGGGTGGGGAGAGAGGGGAGGGAGACTGAGGTTGAGTAGACTAGCCTCTATCCCACCACCACCAACCGGCAACCAGACACTGTTACACAAGAATCAGTGTCAGACACACAGATGCAGTACACCAATAGGCTATATCTCAACCATGGAGGTTGTGAACTGCCTTCAGGGGGGTGGATGGACCAGAGCTAACAACATGTGAGGTTAACATGCATCCTCCCCAGAAATCACAAACCTGGAATTTCACCACTGTAAAGACCAAAAGACACCATTGTCATTCTCTCATGATGAAATTGCGTGCTTTCCCATGTTTTCTCCAGCACGGAAGGGATGCACGATGCAGTCAAGTGTGTTATCTGTGTGTGAATGGGAACAACTTTTGACAGCTGTGCAAAAGACAGTGGGCAGGTGATTTATTGCACATTGTATGAAATATCTGTTCAATTGTCTGTTAAAATAAAAGTGTAGCACGAAGCATCATATTACAACAATTCCTAGTTTCAGTACAGGTGTCTTCTTTACCCCAAATTCCTTTACTGCGAGTACAAAGACAATTATTTTCCCTGGATGAGACCCAACACTTCCACATTAACATTTTAAATGCAGTAACAGCTTAAAATATGTGAACTGCTCCCTTCCAAAGTGTAGATGAAGTAGATTCCCCGAAGGGGAGACTGGTGAACGAATAACTGGGTCAGAAAACTACAGGAGTACTACTACAGTACGCCAACGCTCCCCAAATGTTCCTCTAACGACTTATCTGTTGAACATACGGCCTAATTCTCCTTGCTACAACGGTTACTCCTCTTTGATGTTTTAATTAAATGTAGATGGGAGGGGATGAAACCTGAAGAAGGCTGAGTCCACAGTATGGATGAGGAATTCCTTTCAGCTTTTTCAATCATCCCAAGGCCTACGAGTGTGATGACAGTGAGGAGTCTGAGCCCGAGCATAGATGGACAGAGTTAGAATAGAGGGCGGGATGGAGGGAAGGGGGGGGGCTCCAGGGATTAGTTCTGCCAAATTAAGTGATGGCTCATTCACATGCTGAAGTAATTTTGTCTGTGTCAGTTCCTAATTCACAGCGTGCCGGTTGGGAGGGCTGTGAGCCCCCCCACTAACCCCTCCACATCCCCCTACTACCCCCCATTTCCAACTGAATCCCCCTGCTCACCTCTCCACCACCTTGGCCTAGCCCAGCCCGGCCCCTTTCCACTCCACTAGCGGCCAGATATGCATAGTAGTGGGCTTGCACACACGCTCCTCTGTAGAACTTCACAGGTTGGAGTTTTGTCTCTGACAACCCCCCCCCCTAACGTTACCACCGCCAACTCAGAGCTTATGACCCCCCACAGCTCCACCAAACTGGTTCTAACCCAGCAGCCAGGAAGACGTCTATGCCCCTGGCATGACCCCCCAATACCAATCTAGCCTGCTGTTGTTTTCTATACTCTACCTCCTGAGAGAAGGAGAAGCAGTGATTCTTACCCAAGGACCTGTAGGCCTTAGTCCACCAGGCTTTAATAGGGCCTCTAGTCTATTTACAGAACAATAAAAAGTCAGGCATGGGATCAAGCAGCTCATTGCTCAAATGAGGCAATTAAAACTGAGTTGAGGCTAAACGCTGACACCTGTAGACTATGGCCTCAGAGAGAGAGAGAGAGAGAGAGAGAGAGAGAGAGAGAGAGAGAGAGAGAGAGAGAGAGAATTCAGTTCAGAAACAGTTTGAGTGTTGCAGCGAGGACAAATACCTCTGGTCCGTTCCTATAGCCTGAACCGTTTCCCCTCCATGCCAAGAGACAGACCACATAAAAGTTATTGGACCTGACAGCTTTGGGGACCTGCCGGTCTCCTTCAGCACTGGGTACGTGACACGGACAGGCAATCGTCCCCACAACACTATACACCCCTTTCTTCCCTTGCCCTTCCTTCTCCCCTCTGGTGGAGCGCTGGTTGTCGCTAACAGCTCTACCCCCATTCTTGTGTTCGCCAAGCTGCCAAACACAATGTCTCTTTTCAAAGGCGACGCAGGATAAAAAAAAGGAGCGTTAATTGTCTTGACAAGAAAAGGAAACCTCCCAGCACGGCTGTCCTATTTCCCCTGGCAATTAGAGGCTAGAAACCCAGCACTGTAGGAGCGAGCTACACCGTGAGGACCACATTTAGCTCCATGTGAGCGAGCTGCACCGTGAGAGCCACATGGAGCTCCACGTGAGCGAGCTGCGTCGTGAGGACAACATTCCCCTGTCACAAGTTCGATGTGTTTAGTGTAAACCAGCATGCCATGTATCACAATCTATACAGATATATTCCTCTGCTCTAACAGTGGTTAGTGAAGGGGGAAAAAGTGGCGTTTTCAAAGCATTGCATCACTCCTTCATATAAGTAGCATTGAGTGAGTGAGTGAGTGAGTGAGTGAGTGAGTGAGTGAGTGAGTGAGTGAGTGAGCTCCCTAAGGAGAACTACAGGTATCCCAGTGATAACCACCGGGAAGAAATGGAGAGGGAGGGGGAGAACGGTAGAAGCAGGCAGAGATGCATGTGTGGATGAACAGAGTTGGGAAGAGAGGGAAGAGAGAGAGAGTGAAAGATACATAGAGAAAAGGTCAGGAATGGGCATATACCAGATGCGGGGGAAAGGTAAAAAAGGTCGAAGGTAAAGACGGACAAAGCTGGGGTCAAAGAGGTCATATCCTTGGAGGACATTTGCTAACCTTTGAGACGAAACAGAACATCGGTGATGTCGAAAGGACGCATGTACCATTAAACAAACCAAAGAGTACACGGAGAGCAAGGCACCACAAATGGCAACAGAGTCCAAACATTGTGTTAAACGCACCCACAAATATATGGCCCTGATGAGCAACCAGGATACACAAGTCACACCAAGGTCAACAGAAGTGTTGACCCTCTAGTTCTGAAGCTTTTCGGTGAGACTCAAGCTTCTGAACACTGTGTCAAAGCTACACGGCCATTTTGCATTGAGATATGCGACTTCATAATAGCTTTCTACCCTGCTCTGGCTAACCTAAATACCTGCATGTAATTGGACAGAAACTCTCATGAACATTGAGTGTGTTTGACAGTGTTGAATTTTTGTTACTGTGCGGGAATTATCTTGGATTTGTGACGTAGTTCAAGAGAAGGGGTTATGCTAACGCCTTCTCTTGAACTGCGTCACAAATCCAATATTATTGCATTCATTGAGTGGTTGGTTACTAACCAAGGGCATCACGTCCCCATGCATTGCCATTCAGTCTCTGTAACTAACAAAGCACCTTCTGTGTGCATTATCTTAAAGCAACAGGTCTACACATGCGTGTGTACACAAACAAACACAATTACAGGAAATGAGTGTTAAAACTGCTACATTTTCTCCTTGCTCAATGGCATAATGTGTAGAATTGCCAAAAATGCAAAAAACATTTGCTAATTTTTCTCTCTGCCAACAAGAAAGGTGTGAAGAGTTTGTGTTCACATGGGTTGCGAGATGAGGGTTTGCTACTATGCTAATAAATTACAATATCCATCCAAACCTTTGTCACCTAGGAAATGTATGTGGACTATCCCAAATAGTACTTGAGTACCCCTGCTATTGGCCTAAGACACATACAGTTGAAGTCGGAAGTTTACATACACCTTAGACAAATATATTTAAACTCAGTTTTTCACAATTCCTGACATTTTAATCCTAGTAAAAATTCCCTGTCTTAGGTCAGTAAGGATCACCACTTTATTTTAAGAATGTGAAATGTCAGAATAATAGTAAAGAGTGATTAAATTCAGCTTTTATTTCTTTCATCACATTCCCAGCGGGTCAGACGTTCACATACACTCAATTAGTATTTGGTAGCATTGCCATGAAATTGTTTAACTTGGGGCAAACATTTTGGGTAGCCTTCCACAAGCTTCCCACAATAAGTTGGGTGAATTTTGGCCCATTTCTCCAGACAGAGCTGGTGTAACTGAGTCAGGTTTGTTGGCCTCCTTGCTCGCACACGCTTTTTCAGTTATGCCCACAAATTGTCTATGGGATTGAGGTCAGGGCTTTGTGATGGCCACTCCAATACCTTGACTTTGTTGTCCTGAAGCCATTTTGCCACAACTTTGGAAGTATGCTTGGGGTCATTGCATTTGGAAGACCCATTTGCGACCAAGCTTTAACTTCCTGACTGATGTCTTGAGATGTTGCTTCAATATATCCACATCATTTCCCTCCCTCATGATGCCATCTATTTTGTGAAGTGTACCAGTCCCTCCTGCAGCAAAGCACCCCAAAACATGATGCTGCCACCCCCGTGCTTCACGGTTGGGATGGTGTTATTCGGCTTGCAAGACTCCCCCTTTAACCTCTAAACATAATGATGGTCATTATGGCCAAACAGTTCTATTTTTGTTTCATCAGACCAGAGGACATTTCTCCAAAAAGTACTATCTTTTTCCCATGTGCAGTTACAAACCATAGTCTGGCTTTTTTATGGCGGTTTTGGAGCAGTGGCTTCTTCCTTGCTGAGCGGCCTTTCAGGTTATGTCGATATAGGACTTGTTTAACTGTGGATATAGATACTTTTGTACCAGTTCCCTCCAGAATCTTCACAAGGTCGTTTGCTGTTGTTCTGGGATTGATTTGCACTTTTCTCACCAAAGTACGTTTATCTCTAGAAGACAGAATGCGTCTCCTTCCTGAGTAGTATAACAGCTGTGTGGTCCCATGGTGTTTATGCTTGTGTCCTATTGTTTGTACAGATGAATTTAGTACCTTCAGGCGTTTGGAAATCACTACCAAGGATGAACCAGACTTGTCTACAATTTTTTTTCTGAGGTCTTGGCTGATTACCTTTTGATTTTCCTATGATGTCAAGCAAAGAGGCACTGAGTTTGATGGTAGGCCTTGAAATACATCCACAGGTACACCTCCAATTGACCCAAATTATGTCAATTAGCCGATCAGAAGCTTATAAAGCCATGTCATCATTTTCTGGAATTTTCCAAGCTGTTTAAAGGCACAGTCAACTTAGTGTATGTAAACTTCTGACCCACTGAAATTGTGATACAGTCAATTATACGTGTAAGTATCTGTCCATAAACAATTGTTGGAAAAATTACTTGTCATGCACAAAATAGATGTCCTAACCGACTTGCCAAAACTATAGTTTGTTTACAAGACATTTGTGGAGTTGTTGAAAAACGAGTTTTAATGACTCCAACCTAAGTGTATGTAAACTTCTGACTTCAACTGTAAATGGCTCCTAGCCCATGTGAATAAGGCAAATTACTGTCGCTAACACTGAAACAAAATAACATAAAAATGAAGTAGCAAGGTTTTTATCAAACTGAAACTGAATAAAAACTAGTAAATCAAGTCTGAAAATGAAATGAAGCTAATAGAATATCACTATACTATAATAACCTTCATATACACACACAGAAACACACAGTTTCTGTGATTAGAGAGGAATAATTATCTCTAATTATTTCATGTTGCACACAATTTTGTGCAGGTCATGCACACCGGGAATAAGTGCATTTCTGTTACATTCCCATGCATTAGCTTTGAGGGGAGGGGATAAGAGCGAAGGAGGAGTTTCTGCCCACACACCTATCCACTCAATCCATGCGCACACACATGCAAGCACACACACACTGAAATACAGCCCCCCCCCCCCCCACACACACACAAACTCACCATGCACACAGAGGGAGTTTGTTCGTGAGATTAAACTTGGAGGGAATTGAGTGACAAAACCACCTATTATTGGCTCATTTGTATGTGCATCACAGCCTCCCTTTGTATTGAAATAAGATGTGTTGGGGCGTGCTCCACTGCCTGCTCAATGAGAGGGTGACAGCCCAACCCCCTCCACTAGTCCTTCAATGAGCTCTCCATCCAATGCAGCTCTGCAAATAGCCCTGCTCACATTAGCATGGAGAAAAGGCCCTTTAGAGAAGTGGGCTACACACACAGCAATGTGTACGCATGCACGCACACTCAAATGTAGAGGGGGCTACACAAACACACACAAACTCACACTGGAGTAGTTACTCTGCAGCTGCAGCTGATGTTGTGGCAGACCCAAGGAAATTCAGAGAACTTTCTGCCTGTGGGAGTGTGGTTTCTTGAGTCGTGCTCATTAGAGCTTGCAACAAAAAAATGTTTCAAAAGTTTTTGCAACGGAAAATGAAAATGTGTGTTTCTTACTGGACAAGTCCCGGTAGTCCATCCCTGTTTCATTATGTTTTCTTCCGTTCGGTGCTTAATGAACATGATCATTTTTTTAACCTATTTTTTCCCAATTACGTCAAACCCAAATTGGTAGTTACAGTCTTTTCCCATCACTGCTACTCGCCACACTGCTTCTTGACACAATGCACGCTTAACCTGGAAGCCAGGCACACCAATGTGTCAGAGGAAACACCGTACACCTGGCAACCGTGTCAGCGTGCATGTGCCCGGCCCGCCACTGGAGTCGCTAAAGCGAAGGGACAAGGACGTTGCGACCGGCCAAACCCTCCACCAACCCGGACGACGCTGCCAATTGTGCGTCACTTCATGGGTCTCCCGGTCGCGGCCGGCTGCGACAAAGCCCGGTATCGAACCAGGATATGTAGTAACGCAAGATAGCACTGCGGTGCAGTGCCTTGGACCGCTGCGCCACTCGGGAGGCCCTGACTGGCCTGCTAAATTTAGTCATGAGATAATAAGAGTCAATGCTTTTAGAAATAACCACAGGATGGTTTTTCCAATACAAAACGCAAAAATATTTATTATGCGTTATATATATTTTTTCTGCGTGAAAAACAAATAATTCTGCATTAACTAGCAAGGTAAACTTAGGGGTCACGTTATCTAAGTAAGTGGCTGAATTAATAAGAAGACGGGGCACCATGTAGTGTTTCTGCCGTGTTTGAGAAGGCAAAGCCCTTTGGATGAGTTATCTTGATTTCCTTGCGTTTTTTTATCCTATACGTTCTCGGCCTGTCTGTTCCTCCCACTATTCTCTTGAGCACAGCAGGCAGGCCTGTTGCCCTAGCGACCCCACACTGACACAGTGTGTACACATGCTGCTCCAGAGCCAGTACTGTTCTTCCTTCAGACAAGCAAATCAAATGTTTTTAGTCACATGCAACAGGTTTGTTAGCCAAATACAACAGATGTAGACCTTACAGTGAAATGCTTCCTTACAAGCCCCTAACCAACAATGCAGTTGCAATGCAAAAAATACAGATAAGAGTAAGAAATACAAGTAACAAGTAATTAAAGAGCAGCAGTAAAATAACAATAGTGAGACTATATACAGGGGGGTACCGGTACAGAGTCACCGGTTAGTTGAGGTAATATGTACATGTAGGTAGAGTTATTAAAGTGACTATGCATAGATGATAACAACAGAGAGTAGCAGCAGGGTAAAAGAGGGGGGGGGGCAATGCAAGTAGTCCGGTTAGCCAAATGATTAGGTGTTCAGGAGTCTCATGGCTTAGGGGTAGAAGCTGTTTAGAAGCCTATTGGACCGAGACTTGGCGCTCCGGTACTGCTTGCCGTGTGGTAGCAGAGAGAACAGTCTATGACTAGGGTGGCTGGAGTCTTTGACAATTTATAGGGCATTCCTCTGACACCGCCTGGTATCGAGGTCCTGGATGGCAGGAAGCTTGGCCCCAGTGATGAAGCTTGGCCCCTACCCTCTGTAGTGCCTTGCGGTCGGAGGCTGAGCAGTTGCCATATCAGGCAGTGATGCAACCAGTCAGGATGCTCTCTATGGTGCAGCTGTAGAACCTTTTGAGGATCTGAGGACCCATGCCAAATCTTTTCAGTCTCCTGAGGGGGAACAGGTTTCGTCATGCCCTCTTCACGGCTGTCTTGGTGTGCTTGGACCACGTTCGTTTGTTGCTGATGTGTTAACCAAGGAACTCAACCTGCTCCACTGCAGCCCCGTCGATGATAATGGGGGCGTGCTTGGTCCTCTTTTTCCTGTAGTCCACAATCATCTCCTTTGTCTTGATCATGTTGAGAGACTGGTTGTTGTCCTGGCACCACACGGCCAGGTCTCTGAACCCCTCCCTATAAGCTGTCTCATCATTTTCGGTGATCGGGCCTACCACTGTTGTGTCATCGGCAAACTTAATGATGGTGTTGGAGTCGAGCCAAGCCATGCAGTCATGAGTGAACAGGGAGTACAAGAGGGGACTGAGCACGCACCCCTGAGGGGCTCCGGTGTTGTGGATCAGTGTGGTGAATGTGTTGTTACCTACCCTTACCACCTGGGTGGGTGTGTGTGTGTGTGTACCTGCAGTTAGGAGATAGGTGAAATTAAGAACGTAATCCTCTATCACATTTTTCATTATGAAGCTTACCAGTAGTCCCCAGTTACATGGTGTTTGTTTACAAGCACTGCCTTGTGAGTCACTCACTGTTTTGCCGCATGCACCAGGTGATCTAAGTATGGAATTTACAATTAAATGTTTGCCAGCTAGATATCTGTTAACTGTCTCAAATGCGCAAAATGCCCTGCAGTTGTGCATTTGATTTGCTAATTTAGTAGCTAGTTAGCTATCTAACAGCAGAGAATCACTTCCTGGATCAAGAGCCTTGCGGTCTAATATTTGTTTTGTGTGTGCACCAAACCGCAACTAGCATTTTTGAGTCTATGACTAGGGTGGCTGTATAAAATTTTCGCAATGCGCTTGCTAGCATTTAGTTAGCATTTTGTATGGGATTTTACATGTACTTCGGATTACAGCGTATCAGTGGGGTTTGAAAACATTGTCCCTTGTGTTCAGTGCCGGTATTACCGAATATCCCAATATGGCACACGGCCGGTATGAAGGTATGACAATCTGGATACAACCCAAGCCTATTAGGGTTTAGTGGTTAGGTTAAGGGTTAGGATTTAGGGTTTAGGTTTAGGTAAGGGAAAATAGGATTTTGAATGGGAATCAATTGTTGGTCCCCAAAACGTCCTCGCAAGTATAGTAAGACATAGATGTGTGTGTGTGCTGAACCACTGTGCAGGGCTGAACACCTACATCACTAAGGCATGCTTAGCTGGGTCTTAGCTGGGTCACAGTTTGGAGAAAAAGGTTGGAAATGTCCTAATGTGGTCAGGATATCCCCTGATTCATGATGGTGCCAGACAAAGGAATTCAGGGTGCATTTGAGAAACATGGCTTGAGGAAATTAATTCAGACACTAAATAAAATCACACTCATAGACCATAGTAGTACATAGAGAGCTTGTCCTGTATGTGTGTAGAGTAAGCATCGTCACTGCTTTCCCGAGCCCTAGAAGTACCGTCTCCTTGGACCTAGAAATGCCTTGTTTTTTCAAGGGTCTGTGGTATTCAAATCAAATCAAATGTATTTGTCACATACACATGGTTAGCAGATGTTAATGTGAGTGTAGCGAAATGCTTGTGCTTCTAGGTCCGACCATGCAGTAATATCTAACAAGTAATGTAACCTAACAATTCCACAACAACTACCTTATACACACAAGTGTAAAGGAATGAATACAAATATGTACATACAAATATTTAAATGAGTGATGGCCGAACGGCATAGGCAAGATGCAGTAGATGTTATAGAGTACAGTATATACATATGAGATGAGTAATGTAGGGTATGAGAACATTATATAAAGTGGCATTGTTTAAAGTGGCTAGTGATACATTTAATTACATCAATATGGCAAGATGCAGTAGATGGTATAGCGTACAGTATATACATATGGGATGAGTAATGTAGGTTATGTATACATTATATAAATTGGCTAGTGATAAATTGATTACATCAATTTTCCATTATTAAAGAGGCTGGTACATCTCAGATTGTGTCCCAGTGCAGTGGGTTGAGAGTTCACATCCTGGACTGTATGGAATATGGTCATTTCCATGTAAAAGGACCCATGCGCACCTACCTTTGAAGTTTATAGCAGCGTATCAAAATGAGAGTCTATATTTTTGATATATTAAGACATATTTTTCCACCATTTATTAAACGTTTCAAGCAAAACAAATGGAAAAGGGGTCTTAAAAAACATCTAGCAGAAAAATTCTTAAAATGTATTCGAAATTAGAGCTGTCCCCGACCCAATTTTCTTTTTAGGTCAACCAAGTGTCGTCGGTTCTTTCGACCAATTGATTGTCAACATTTTAAAACGTGTATTTTGCCATATAATGACACATCCTATGTGATTTAATTCAATCAACTATATACACGGAGCTTGTCTGATGCGTTAAGCACTCTTTGATTAAATAATTAAGACACAGAAATGACTAGAGAGAGTCCGATTAGCAATTGATTTGCTGTGCTATGTTAAAAAATAAAAAGACAGCAAGTGACTGTGTGACTAGCACAGTTATGACTGGAGGTTTTTATTCTAGGCGTGAAGATACAGTATTTCAACATCTTCAGGTGATAGGGTCACACTGATAGCTCAAGCTTGGTCCCAAAGTTTCTAAACCATACCAAACCATCTTTGGTATAGTGTCGGCGTAATATTTGAATTGAGGTGTGATCATAGTCATTAGTATCACACTGTGATCTGCTTCAACTGTCCTTGTGCTTGCCTCCACTCCCTTCCAGGTGTTACCCATCTTCCCCATTATCCCCTGCATTTATACTTGTGTTTTCTGTCCGTCTGTTGCCAGATCGTCTTGTTTGTTCAAGCCTACCAGCATTTTGTCTCAGCTCCTGTTTTTCTCTAGTCTCTCTCTTTCTCGTCCTCCTGATTTTTAACCTATGCCTATCCTGACCCCTACCCGCCTGCCGGACCACTGCCTGTCTCTAACCCTGAGCCTGCCTGCCATCATTTACCTTGGCCTCTGCTCTGGATTATCGACCCGCCTGCCTGTCGTTTGCCTGCCCCTGTGGTTACTTCACACAGTCTGTACTTGGGTCTTGATTCCTTACACATAAGGATATTTTAGCGATCCGCAGTACGTCCTAAATGGCCCCCAGCCTTCAGATTTGAGCTAAACAGTTGCACTCAATTGCACCTGAGATGCGTTTTAAGGCTATGGATGAGAACATTAACTTATCATTTCAAAATGTTTGGGTCAGTTGTAAGCTGCCTTACGATCTATTAACAGCAAGGGTTGCATTTAATAGAATCAATATTTTTTACTGATGCATTTGGCAATATTCAATTCATATGCACAAAACATATAAACAAAAACATTCACTGTGAAAGTTGATAAGCTATATATGAATGGCCTACATGTAGCCTATGCGCAGCACTTAGTTCAATTTATTGAATCAATTATTGCTTTCTTGTGCAAACCGCTAGCAAAACGTCTCAAACGCAGACATTTTTCTCAAAAAACAGGGATGGCGACTCGCACAGGACTAGTATTATCAGAGGACCTTGGAGTTTGCCAAAAAGCAGTAGGGTATTCTGGCTGGAATTGTTACTCTCCTGTCATGTAACAATTACTGAAATGGCAGATTCGGACGGGACAAAAAATGATAATGTGGTGTTTTGTGCTTGTGCACATAATGACATTACCCAATCTCCCCCAGTAACACAAATCCCATCCAAATAGGACACAATAGGGCCTGACCTACAGCATATTATAATCACACCAATAATTGGTTATAACAAACTCTGGACACCGTAACACGTGTGACAGCAAAATGGATGCAGAGGACGTGACAAATAAACTCAAAATGGGTGAATGTTTACTGGTTGCTCAGGAGGTAAAGGAGAAGACAGATGACTCATTGTGGAAAATACTGGAGAACAAGAAAAAAGAAGGTAAGGAGCAAGTTCTACCTGCATATTATCTGTGCCAAACAGGTCCTGTACTGAATACAACCTCCTTTTTCTGACCGTTCGGAGCAATGTAAACAACACTAAATAGCTCATTAGCGTACCAGAGAGTCTGTTTTAATGTTTTTAATTGTGAAGCCTTTATTACAGCAAAGACTAAAAACAGTCGCATTCATTCGCGAATGCAATTTCTACAAAATGGAACGGTTTATTTGCTGTTTAAGCAAATTATTCAAGGCTCACTTTATTTTATTTTAAAACTAAAATGCTAAACCATGAATGTATTGTATGCTGTGTAATGACATTAACTAATTTATGATTTATTGATACAGTAGCCTATATAAGTATTGAAATATAGGCCGAAGTAAGTTACCGCATTAAGACTAAACAGGATGTGTTCTTAGGCCTACAGCTCCGAAGGCTGCTATACTAAGCCTACTAATGATAAAGACATTACCTATGATCATAATAACAATAGTAATAATAACAACAAAATAAAATGAAAAGATTGTTATTATTATTATTATAAATAAATAATTTCGGACAATTTGGAACAGTGAAAATAACACTAAATGAATTACAAATAATACCAGAAAGGCTGTTCTAACGGGAAAAAAGTGTAAAGCCTTTATTACAGCAAAGCAAAGTTTAAAAACAGCCGAATTAGTGAAATCGTATACTTGACATGTTGTTGTGTGTCACGGAATCAGTAGGCTATTAAACAAATACTCAAACAGGCAACAATAGCAGGATCTGTCTTATTTCTGTAGATATATTGATGATTTATAAAGCTAGGCACATTTAACAGTTAGGCTATTGATTACCTGCTTCATTTGGGATTCCTCTCTCCTCACTGTTCTTAAACAATAAAGCAAGGAATGTTTTCTCATCTCCTCATCCTGCTGCTGCCTCTGCCGCATTGTTCTCAACACCAATATGCTGGTTAACTTTGATATTATGCACATAGCAACATGGTCTAGGAAAAGGCGCCAATTCAACAGTGCACTGATGTGTTTCAGAACCGCGGACAGCGACCTCTATCCAACACGGGAGAGCACATTTGTTATAAAAAATATTTGTATTAGTTTTTCACCATTGTTCTTATGTAATATATGCATATACAATTTCAGTAGCACATGGCTTAGAGTGATGGACTGTGCCATCCCCACAGCCTCCACAATATATTAGTCCACTCAGACAGGTGTCTTGAAAACCATGATATTTATCTAAAAAAAATTGCTTGCTACTGCTCGACTAAAGAAATCTCGGTCGACCAAGAGCCTATCGACCAAACAATCGACCAGTCGTCTAAATGGGGTCAGCCCTATTAGAAATACCTACAGTGGGGAGAACAAGTATTTGATACACTGCCGATTTTGCATGTTTTCCTACTTACAAAGCATCGTCTGTAATTTTTTGTCATAGGTACACTTCAACTGTGAGAGACAGAATCTAAAACAAAAATCCAGAAAACCACATTGTTTGATTTTTAAGTAATTAATTTGCATTTAAAAAAAATTTAAAAGCAGAACTTGCCTCCCGGGTGGCGCAGTGGTTAAGGGCACTGTACTGCAGCACCAGCTGTGCCACCAGAGAATCTGGGTTCGCGCCCAGGCTCTGTTGTAACCGGCCGCGACCGGGAGCTCCGTGGGGCGACACGCAATTGGCCTAGCGTCGTCCTGGTTAGGGAGGGTTTAGCCGGTAGGGATATCCTTGTCTCATCGCGCACCAGAGGCTCCTGTGGCGGGCCGGGCGCAGTGCGCGCTAACCAAGGTTGCCAGGTGCACAGTGTTTCCTCCGACACATTGGTGTGGCTGGCTTCCGGGTTGGATGTGCGCTGTGTGAAGAAGCAGCGCGGCTTGGTTGGGTTGTGTATCGGAGGACGCATGACTTTCAACCTTCGTCTCTCCCGAGCCTGTACAGGAGTTGTAGCGACAAGACAGTAGCTACTAAAACAATTGGATACCACGAAATTGGGGAGAAAAAGGGGTAAAATAAAAAATATATGTATAAAAAATAAAAATTTAATTTTGAAAAAAAAGCAGAACTTAATATTTGGTACATAAACCTTTGTTTGCAATTACAGAGCTCATACGTTTCCTGTAGTTCTTGACCAAGTTTGCACACACTGCAGCAGGGACTTTGGCCCACTCTTCCATACAGACCTTCTCCAGATCCTTCTTGGTTTCGGGGCTGTCCCTAGGCAATACGGACTTTCAGCTCCCTCCAAAGATTTTCTATTGGGTTCAGGTCTGGAGACTGGCTCGGCCACTCCAGGACCTTGAGATGCTTCTTACGGAGCCACTCCTTAGTTGCCCTGGCTGTGTGTTTCGGGTCGTTGTCATGCTGGAAGACCCAGCCACGACCCATCTTCAATGCTCTTACTGATGGAAGGAGGTTGTTGGCCAAGATCTCGCGATACATGTCCCCAGCCATCCTCCCCTCAATACGGTGCAGTCGTCCTGTCCCCTGTGCAGAAAAGCATCCCCAAAGAATGATGTTTCCACCTCCATGCTTCACGGTCGGGATTGTGTTCTTGGGCTTGTACTCATCCTTCTTCTTCCTCCAAACACAGCGAGTGGAGTTTAGACCAAAAAGCTCTCTTTTTGTCTCATCAGACCACATGACCTTCTCCCATTCCTCCTCTGGATCATCCAGATAGTCATTGGCTCAAACTTCAGATGGGCCTGGACATGCGCTGGCTTGAGCAGGGGGACCTTGCGTGCGCTGCAGGATTTTAATCCATGATGGTGTAGTGTGTTACTAATGGTTTTCTTTGAGACTGTGGTCCCAGCTCTCCTCGGGTCATTGACCAGGTCCTGCCATGTAGTTCTGGGCTGATCCCTCACTTTCCTCATGATCATTGATGCCCCGCGAGGGGAGATCTTGCATGGAGCCCCAGACCGAGGGTGATTGACCGTCATTTTGAACTTCTTCCATTTTCTAATAATTGCATCAACATTTGTTGCCTTCTCACCAAGCTGCTTTCCTATTTTCCTGTGCAGGTCTACAATTTTATCCCTGATGTCCTTACACTGCTCTCTGGTCTTGGCCATTGTGGAGAGGTTGGAGACTGTTTGATGGAGTGTGTGGACGGGTGTCTTTTATACAGGTAACGAGTTCAAACAAGGTGCAGTTAATACAGGTAATGAGTGGAGAACAGGAGGGCTTCTTAAAGAAAAACTAACAGAGCCAGAATTCTTACTGGTTGGTAGGTGATCAAATACTTATGTCATGCAATAAAATGCAAATTAATTACTTAAAAATCATACAATGTGATTTTCGGGATTTTTGTTTTAGATTCTGTGTTGAAGTGTACCTATGATAAAAATTACAGACCTCAACATGCTTTGTAGGTGGGAAAACCTGCAAAATCGGCAGTGTATCAAATATTGTTCTCCCCACTGTAAGTAAAGGACCCTGCCAACTAATATCAACACTTAAATTTAGTTTTGGCTACATTTTTCTGCCTTTATGTAAGTTTAAGTAACATTGTCTTGTGGCTTGTTATTCCGTTACCAAAAACCTACATATCTTTAAGATATTTTCTCATTTCTCTCCCTCACGTGGAGGGAGGATAATGGAGTGTTCACAGAAGTGTTTTTACTGATACACATTCTGCTTATGAATTACTAAGTGATTAAAATTCAAAATTCCATTTTCCAAATCAATTCAATCTCTGCAATTGAATTGGCTACAATGGGAAATCCTAGAAGTAACAAACCACAGATGGGCTCACAAGTTTGGACATCACAGTGAAGAAAAGTAGGGTATAGTTCAGAACAGTACAAAGTAGAGCATACTAGTGTTGAGTACACTATATTGTACTGTACTGTACTAGGGTGACATTTGGGGCACAGACATGGTAATGAGCCTATACAGTATCCATCTCAACAACTCAGATCCATCAATGACACAGCTAAAGTAGATTAGACTCCCATCCATCACATGACGTCACACAGTGTCAACAGACACCTACTCTCTTTCACATCTTTCTTTCCACTATCTCTCTCCCGTTCTTTCTCCCTCTCACACACTGACCTGACAGAGGCAGAGACCAAGAACACATAGAGAGAGAGAGAAAGAGGAATACACAGAGGAAAATGCACAGAGATAGAGAGAGACAAACAGAGGGAGACAGAGAGAGACAGACAGAGAGACAAAGAGGAACTCAGCCCAAAGTGGATGAGAATCATTATAAAAGCTAGCCTGTAGTCAAGTCAGCCAGTCAGTAATAAGGGGCCACTTTACTTCGGTCTCAGTACAACTCCCATTTTCCAAACTAACACAATCCTCCAAAGCCGCCCTAAAACTCCTCTTCACCCCAAGGCATCCGTGTAACATAATAGCCATTTTCTATCTTCTCTTCCTCTCATTTTCTTTATCTTATCTTCCTCTCTCTCCCTTGTGGATACTGTGGCAGCAACAAGCTCACAGTTCAGGACAAAAAGGCTGATCCTCTGTCGTCTGAAAGGGGACACTTTCCACCCAGACCTGCGATTCATCACCCACAATCAGTTTTTCTCTTTCGTCTCGACTTCCTGTTGTTCCTTCACATCGAAATGCCTTATTTACGACCAAATGTTGTCTGTCAAAGAAGGTTGACTGTCAAGTCGATAAGGCCTTGTAAAACATTGTCAAGGGTTGAAGGAGACCTGCAGCATTACTTTTGTGCGTTCCTAACAAGTGAAGACACCCTGGCATATACACTGTCAGTCACCCAGGTTTATACATTCTAGCCTAAAAAGAGGCTGTGGTTTTCTGTGGAAAATCAATGGACAGGTTGAAGGGAATGTATGCATGACAAGGTTGGCTTCGACTGAGTTCTCAACCAACAAAACAGAAAGAGAGAGGGAGTGCGAGAGGGAGAGAGAAAGAGGGGGAGAGAAGCCAAGGATGACCATCATGTCAACAGAGTTGGGTTATGAAACTAAATGTATTTTACAGCTGAGATAGCCTTTCGAAAGTCCATCACCAAGAATGAACAACGCATGAATTTATACCTCAAAGCATATAAACAAACCACTGGATTGCAACAGTCAAGACAATAGCAGGAAGAAAACCATGCCAACTGTTTGGAAAAAGTCACATTTTGTTAGGGTTTCATCTCCAGTTGAATATACAACATAAATACAACATTGCTGAAGGCTGTTTGGATGGAGTTTCCTGTGTGAATTGATATAGTGGGGATACGCAGATAATGACCTTGTAACAAGATTGCTTGATCCGAGATGAAAAGGAATCCCATTATACGCCAAACCCAGTGTTTCTGGGTCGAAGGTTGAAACAAAATGACCTGAGTCGGTGACCCGAAATGTCAGACCTCTAACTCTGACTGACATTTTTAGCACTTGGGGTCAGTTTAACTACTCAGACATGGACTTGTAGCCCTTTCTGAGCATGGGGGGCCAGAAAACACTTTCCCTAATCTAGGCCAACAAAGACATACTGATCTTTTTTTTTTATAACTTTTTTTTTTACCTTTATTTAACTTGGCAAGTCAGTTAAGAACAAATTCTTATTTTCAATGACGGCCTAGGAACAGTGGATTAACTGCCTGTTCAGGGGCAGAACGACAGATCGGGGATTTGAACTTTCAACCTTCCGGTTACTAGTCCAACACTCTAACCACTAGGCTACCCTGCCGCCCAGGATCTGATCCAAGCCCAAAACCTGAGGGTCCGCAAACTGTAGCTAGAGACAGCCAGCCGGAGTCTTTAGAGATATTGGAGTTTAGAGTGTCTTATGTGTTGTTCCTGTGTCAATGTGCATGCTGTCATTTCAATGATCCACAGTTCTATCCCTTACAGAGTAGAACACTGAGGCTCAACAAGGGAACATGCCTTTCCGGGGCTTCTTCTACAATCCATATTCCCTGCCATCTCTCTGAGCAGCTCTCTCTCTCTCTCTCTCTGTAGTTCTCTCTCACTCGATCTCACTCTCCCTTTCCCCCTCTCTCTCTCCCTCCACCTCTCTTCAGAAAAATCTAAGTGTTTCAATCAACCAACAACTTACCCACTAAGTCAAACAAGCAGAGCAGAGAAATATGCAGGCTGTCCTGAAGTGGAAGAGAAGCAAACGTTTTCAAGGCCGAAGAGGCCTTGCTTCATTTGGGTTAGCACCGTTCAGTGTTTCACTGGTGTGCGGCCAAGTGTAACAGCACACTTGAGCGTTTGTACCCCCAACATACCTTCAAATCGCTACAGATCTCTTTTCCACCAAGCCACCTGCTCTCATCTTGACTTATAAAGTTCTAGGAAACGACATTATGATTGACTGCCATAAGAGCACCAAGGGGCAGTAGGGATACCGCTGAATGATGGTTTTGTGTTTTGGGAGGAGGATGACAAGGTTAAGACATTAATGCTATACAAAAGTGTCCTGATCAGACCACGTAGAATCGTAGATCATCATATGAACATAATTAAGATGCTACTTTTATCAATGATGACACTTTATCAAGCCCTTGTCATCATATACACAGTAGGGCAATGTTTTATGGGTGTAGTGATAATTCATCACTGCACTGGTTTGTGCTGTTTGAGCTTTTAAGCTTTTTAAGCTTTTCTTTGAAAACCGAAACGCTATTGGAAAATGTACATTCGAGTCAGTTATGATTTCTTTTATGTATTTTCCTAATATATAAAAGTTTTAAAAAATTAAAACTTTGGGATCTAGCCTGTTCTTCATGACTTAAAATAATGTTTTGGCAATGCTAAAATTAGCTAAGATTTTTTCAAAAAGAAGAAGATTTGCACCCAAATGAAAAGCATATGGGCTTACATTTAGTCATAGCCTCTTTTCCTCTGTTCTTGCTGACAACAACTACTTGTTCTCTACTGACATTCTTCCAGGGAAGCAACAAATAATCTCACCGCACAGCGAAGAATGAATTACCTCAGGAACCCGTCACCAAAGAGCAGCCCGTGATCATAACAGACCTCGAAGGAACATCAGACCACACAACAAAAGGAGTATCTCTTTCCAGCGCTTGAGAGGGATGGAAAGTCCATGAACACAGTTAAATCATAAAGCAGAAGCTTTTAGAAATAGGGATTCACCTTGGGACCAGTAACCTGCTGGAATCCACACAACACAACATTAAAACACGGATTCTTAGTTGAATTCCTTCTATGGGCAAAGGGCATTATTAACAGCTTGCTGGGCTATTTCTTTGAAAATAGTGATTTATGCAACGCATCCAGAGGTGAGTTTCGTCTCAGGATTTGTTTCCAGGAGTTTCACACCAGTGAGATCAATGATGTAAGAATAAGACGGAATGAGACAGACATCTTTCAATTAGGCGGACTACAAAAAAAGGACAGCTCAAACAAAAACCAGAGCCAGGCAATATAACAAGTTAGCCTGAAAGTTTTGTAGAAGCTGAAATCCTGATCAAAATACCCATTATGCACCTCTTCCCACAAGGTGAGTTGTTGGTGTCAGAAGTAGGATCAAAGTGCTTCCATGTGGTAGGAAATAGCTGTGGTGGGAAAGCTCTGTACAAACACACGCATCTCTGAGCTCTGTCAGACAAAGGCCCCGGGGTCTCTCACATCTCCTGATCCACACAGAAAATCAGATTATGATCAGAGGATCGCTGCACAGTACACTGAAGCCAGATAGAGATGACAGATCTGAGGCAGGAATGGAATGAAGATTCTACTCATTAATATACTGTATACAATCATCTACTGTATATACTCGGACTCACATAATAATATAGAATTTCCCTCGACCACGGCCACAAATTGGGGAAAACAAACATTCTTTACCATTGTCCCCCACTGTAAAAAGGCCAACTTCGTCACTGACTTTTAGTTATACGTAAATAGCACAAAAAAAGCTGCCGTGTTGTTCAATGTACATGTGACTAGGTCAAAAACCCAACCTACGGTTCCCTTTGCTCCCACGTAGGGAAACAGAGACTGCTAAAAGAGCCCTGTGGCTTCAGGCTATTTAGCGTGGGTGAGTGTGAAATTGTGGAGACCCGGTGTCTAAGTAGGCTAAACGTAGCTATGTGTGTGGAAAACATTTAACAACAGGTAAGACATTTAACTTGTTTAGTATCGTATGTTTGTAAATCCACTCAGTATCTGCATCTGTATACTCTGTTTGTGTGCGTTGTTGGTATTGGCTAGCTTAATGTTCCGGCAGGTAGCTAACTAGCACTCACTAATGTGGCTGCTAGCACCATCATGAAAAGGGGCATGAGGGAAACCCTAAAATATTATGTTTTTTCTAAGTAGTGAGAATGCTCGTGAGCAGTCTATTTTTTTACTTAAACAAGCAGACAACAAGAACATTGTTTTTGCTGTGAGCCAATGGGGTAGCCAAGGTGACCATGGGTGTTTTTCCCCCAAGGCGGGAGGGGACTCAACATTCTATTTAATACTGACTAGGACTTTACAGTACATTCTAAAGAATTGTCCACATCAATACAAAAGTTGTGTGATGAAATTGCTGAAGTAGGTAGTTGTGGTACCACCACCATGAAGCATCTCTCTAGGAAATCCATCTAGGTACCAATTCCCTAAACAGATAACCTTTTCAGCTACCACTTCTGGTAGAAATGTTGTTGCCCAGAATTCTTCATCTAGCTTTTAAACCTTCCCATAGTTCCGCTTGGGAGCTCACACTTGTAGTGGCATCAAACATCTCCATCTCCCACCATGTATCAAGACGTAATGCTTATTATAACAGACCATCTGGTGTGAAACATGAGTGTCTCTGACTCCTTCAGGGTTGACCCCAGGCCTGTTACTCACCTCCCTCCCTAATGGTCTTATTTCCTGCTGACCAATTGAATGGGTCACCACAGAGGGCAGCCCCTAGTGACAGACATGCATAGCTGGCTAGCTAGCTAGAACCAAATCTTGTGCTGGCTAAGCGCAGCCCAACTCCTAGGCTCAAGTCTCACAAAGTGTTTACCAGAATATACAAAACCACATATTAAGGAGGCTGGAAGCCTTCAAATGCAAGCAATAACTCTCTCCAGTCCAAAGACCCTAAGTTTTGTTGGACAAACCAAGCAACAGGAAGCCAGCGGTAGTAAAAGTTACTTTGAAATACTCTCTTCGGCCCAAACCTCCTTGATTAACTCAGGTTACCAGCTGGAACATGAACAAGATGAAGAGGTTCATCCCTTGACATCGAGTCATAAATCCGAGATTGAAACAAATCTGTGACTAGTGAATTGTGGGTTTCACAGAAGATGTACTTGAGACTACCCTCATTTTGGGGCTGTTTTGTGGTTCCAAAGGGCCTCATAACCTTCTCCAAGTTGTGGCCTGGGTTCCTTTTCTTTTAAGTAAAATTTTTGAGGTCAGCTCAAAAGAGGGGCTTGCCCCCCCGTCATCATTTAAGTGTATGACAGCACTAGGATCGCACAAGGTGCTTGTTGAGTGACGGTTTGATCAGGAATGACTACAGACCGCAGTGATAGTTGATGTTGGAGCCTTGCCAAGAGTTCTGCTTGCTTTGTGAGCCTATGTCTTCCTCTTAACCAAACTAACCAGGAGCTCCATGTAACGTAGAGGACACCAGACTAGCTGAGTTTAGTACCACAGAACATGTCTGGGAAAGGGGACGTGTTATTTGCACCAGGAGACTGTAATAAGAAAAGTATGTTATATAAGAAGTCGTCCTGTCGTAGCTGATGGCCCCCGGCCCTTCATGAGGTAAGTACTGTTAAGTAAGCCTAATTCAGGTAAGTAAACAGCTACACATCCATCGTATTACCCTTCATATAAGTGTAATAAAGGGTGTTTTTATATTTTTTATATATAAGTTATATAAATGTTATAAATTGAAACACTTATTTTTTGTTGAGATTACATATAAAATAGCTGAAAAATAACACCAAATGCTAATACAATGAAGGCATTGCTTTGAACTCGGTTACCCAAAAAGGAAAATGTTTATTGAAATAAATTGCTGTATGTTTACCGAGGGAAGCATACAGTATTAACTATGGCCCTAATAGCTTGTGGAAAACTACAAGCCATTCTGTGGCTTGACGCGTATTGCCGTGTTCAGCATATTCACTGAACATTTCTCAGCATTTCCTTCCATTTGGGAAAACACTCATGGAAGAAATGCTGCAATTTCCACTCAAGCTGTTTTGCACTTAAAGGGGCAGTGCAGTCAAAAACGTGATTTGCATGTGTTTTATATTTATTTCCACACTTTGAGGTTGGAATAATACTGTGCAATTGGTGAGAGGTGCTATAGGAGGATGGGCTCATTGTAATGGCTGGAATGGAAAAAAATGGATGGAATGGAGTCAAACATGTGGTTTATTTTTGTTTGATGTGTTTGATACCATTCCATTGAATCTATCCTACAATGAGCCTGTCCTCCTATAGCTCCTCCCACCAGCCTCATCTGCCGTGGCCCCCAAACTGCAAAACGAGCAATGAGGAAGTCTATTGCTGTTTCTCAAAACCAAGTTATATTGCTTTAAAAAAGTGTTCACTTTTAATCAGTCCTTAAATCGCCCAGGAGAAGGAATTGGCACTCCGTAGAAAATGTCAAATTCAAACAAGACTGAACCAAAAGCAGTAGTCTGGTAATTATAACCCGGGTGGTCCGAGCCCTGAATACTGATCGTCTGAAAACCGTGGTATATCAGACATTATAAACTGGGGTGGTTAAAACCCTGAATCCTGATTGGCTGACAGCCGTAGTATATCAGACCGTATACCAACGATATGACAAAACATTTATTTTTACTGCTCTAATTACATTGGTAACCAGTTTATAATAGCAATAAGGCACCTCACGGGTTTTGGTACATGACCAATGTACCACATCATTTTCAAAAAGTAAATTGAAAAAAGGTCAACTGAAATTAAGTGCAGCTTGTTTGCAGTCTTTTCAACTTCGGTTTTAAGTGATTGTGTTAGCTGTGTTGTTGGCTAGCTCCTCTGAACAACACTGTCCTGACGAGTGAGCACATTTTCAGTGCCAGGTGAAATCTCGCCTCATTCGCTCTTTGTTATGGATGTATCCAAATAAAATGTCACTAGAAAAACAGCTTAAACAAATGCAAATGCAGCTACTTTGCTGTTATTCTGGCTGCACTTCTAATTCTGGCTAGCTAGCAAGGAAGGGATAAGAATGTTGCCAGCCAGTATGGCAATGGAACATTTATAACGAACGACTGGGTCGAGTACATCGATACGGAACAAAAAGACTGAGCGACAGGGTCACATCTCTAGCAACCGAACCGATAGAAAGAATGACCAGCCGGCTTGGGTAGCAACCCTAGATTTGTGTCGAGATTATATCTTGTAGAAGGATGAAATAGTATGAATAAATTTATCAAAATACAATTTTTAGGGTATGTGGGGTATGTGAGACCTGGCCAACATCCAGTGAGATTGCAAAGCGCCAAATTCAAATACAGAAATACTCATTATAAAAATTCAAAAAAGATACAACTATTTTACATAGGTTTAAAGATTAACTTCTTGTGAATCCAACCATGGTGTCAGATTTCAAAAATGCTTTACGGCGAAAGCATACCTTAAGATTATTTGAGAACATAGCCCAGGAGACAAATCATTCCAAACAGTAACCTGCCAAGTAGAAGAGTTACACAAGTCAGAAATAGAGATACAATTAATCACCTACCTTTGATGATCTTCATATGTTTACACTCAGAAGACATTTATTCAATAAATGTTCCTTTTGTTCGATAAAGTCTCTCTTTATATCCGAAAACCTCAGTAATCCACAGGCTCAAACGCAGTCACATCAGACAGACATAAAAATCAAAATTGTATCCATAAAGTTCATAGAAACATGTCAAACAATGTTTACATTCAATCCTCAGGTTATGTTTAGCCTAAATAATCAATAATATTTCACCCGGACAATAACGTTGTCAATATAAAAGGTCAACAAGAAAGGCACTCTCTCGGTCACGCACATGAAAAAGCTCTGGACACGGCAGGGTCCACTCATTCAGACTGCTCTTACTCCCTCATTTTTCAGAATACAAATCTGAAACCATTTCTAAAGACTGTCTAGTGGAAGGCATAGGAACTGCAATTTTGAGTCCTAAGTCAATGGATACTGTAATGGCATTGAATAGAAAACTACAACAACAAAAAATCATACTTCCTGAATGGATTTTTCTCGGCTTTTCGCCTGCCAAATCAGTTCTGTTATACTCACAGACATTATGTTAACAGTTTTGGAAACTATAGAGTGTTTTCTATCCAAATCTACTAATTATATGCATATCCTATCTTCTGGGGCTGAGTAGAAGGCAGTTTAATTTGGGGATGCTTTTCATCCAAAATTCCAAATGCTGTCCCCTATCCTAGAGAAGTTAATTAAAATGTGTCAATCATTACTTGAATATGTTGGTAACCCATTGTATAAAAGTGATAATCCCCTCAAACACCAGCTTCTCGGGCATTATCACTGAAGTATACCATGGGTATGACAAAATAGTACTATTTACTGGTCTAATTACGTTGGTAGAACATCAAAGGAAATGGCAGTCACTGTTCCTGAGTCAGTCAGAGAGGGTCCTTTGGTTCCTGCGTCTCTCTTTTCATGCCTGTTACCCTGCCTCTCCACGTTCAAAGAGCATGAGGGGATGACAAAGAGAGAGAGAGAGAGACAGAGAGAGGGGAAAGAGAGAGTGAGAGAGAGAGAGAGCAGATAGATGACAGGAAGCGGCTCGTCCTCTGAACAGAGAGAGATACACCCAGGGCTCATGTGTCACCTGACCTCATTTTAAGACGGACATGCCGGGTTGTGGAGAAGGCAGGGGTGTACTCTTTCACTCCCCATTTTCTTTTCTTCCTCAAAAAGAACGGCCCACACAAATCAGAGTGAAATGTCTTCCTGGAAACCATCCGCAGAGATGAAAGCACTGTGGTGAAGTCACTCGACAAAAACGCAACATTCAGGAATACAGAGCTCCTCCATTACTGAAAACTGGCATGTTGTATTCCTCACAGTTTGACATCTAAAGACAGGGTGTGTGTGTGTGTGTGTGTGTGTGTGTGTGTGTGTGTGTGTGTGTGTGTGTGTGTGTGTGTGTGTGTGTGTGTGTGTGTGTGTGTGTGTGTGTGTGTGTGTTGGGGGATATCGTGAATACCAGTACGGATCGACATACGCCTTTGTAAAAATCCATACCGGTATATAACAATATTTTAATACAGTGCTAAATAAAAAAGTATATTAATTGGACAACTTCAATGTCAGTTATGTCCTAGTTTGGTTGAGTATAAAACCATCAGAATGGAGAAAGCCCATTAAAATCACTGGGATGCCTTGCCTAGCCAACTACAGTGCCTCTAAGCTGAGTCTGAGGCTCTGCATTTGACCATGGAACTATGGTTAAAGTTATACCACGAGGAGGCATCCCCAACTATTTGTGAACGGTAAGAGGTTTGGAAAGAGGGGGGGAAGGAAGAGGGGATGAATAAAAAAGGAGAGTAAATGTGTGTGAGGGAGATCGTACGTACTGTATGAACTTCAATGTATACTCCAGGGTACCATACTACCCACTTCTAATGCAAACACAGGGAGCCATTGCTGCATTAGTGTCTGCCCCAACACCAAAACTGTCAGGGCAGATGCACTCCAGGACAAGCACAACACACACACACACACACATATACACACACTGAGGCAAAGAGACCGACAATACCCATCAAATCAAATCTTATTTGTCACATGCTTCGTAGGCAACAGGTGGAGGCTAACAGTGAAATGCTTACTTTATGGGTCCTTTTCCAACAACGCAGAGTTAAAGATAAGATTGAAAAAAAAAACATTAATACAAATGCTAAAAAACACACACAAGCATTAACACAAACATAAGCAGAGACATTCTTTCCTATGATGTCTGTCTGTCTGTCTGTGTGTGCCTGTGTGTGCCTGTTTGTACCTGTGTGTGCCTGTTTGTACCTGTGTGTGTCTGTGTGTGTGTGTACCTGTGTGTGTCTGTGTGTGTCTGTGTGTGCCTGTGTGTGCCTGTGTGTGCCTGTTTGTACCTGTGTGTGCCTGTTTGTACCTGTGTGTGTCTGTGTGTACCTGTGTGTGTCTGTGTGTACCTGTGTGTGTCTGTGTGTGCCTGTGTGTACCTGTGTGTGTCTGTGTGTGTCTGTGTGCGCCTGTGTGTGCCTGTTTGTACCTGTGTGTGCCTGTTTGTACCTGTGTGTGTCTGTGTGTACCTGTGTGTGTCTGTGTGTACCTGTGTGTGTCTGTGTGTGCCTGTGTGTACCTGTGTGTGCCTGTGTGTGCCTGTTTGTGTCCTGCAGTGAAACCCCGTATGGAGAGTGTGTGGCACTCCATCTGCAACACAGGAAGTCAACAGCAAAACAGCTGTAGAAGTCCCACTACCACCGGCTAACCTTCCATGGCCTTAGGGGAACAACCCCAGCTGTGTGGTCCTCCTGACTGCACACACACACACACACACACACACACACACACACACACACACACACACACACACACACAGCCTAGCCTGGGTCCCTGACCACCTGACCACACAGGAACCACAGGTCAGGAGCCGCTGTATCACTGGAAGACATTGTAACATGACCTTGTTTGCCAATTCTGTTCCTGTCGGGGGAACAGTGGTAAAAGGCAGGACGTGGGGGGATGGCAGGCCGCACAGCTATGTGCCCACTGATGCAACATCAAAAGGAAAACAAACAAAAACATACATTTCCTCTGCTGGCCAGGCACATAAGGCGGAGCGGAGCCCATTGTCAGGTCAGACACAACACTGACATTGGCCTTATATATATATATATATATATATATATATATATATGTCATCACCATGGTAGATAAGGAGAGGAAACGAGGCCTGAATGTGTTCCCTGATCAGCAAGGCTGTGTTAGCCTGCACCTGCATGGACAGACCATTGTTTGTGTGCTGCCCTCTGGGATGCAGGCCCAGGCATAACCAATGAACAGCAGCACTGGGATGTAAGGAGAGGAGGGATCGTATAGGACAAACAGGAAACAGGTTGACATGGCAGGGTCGTGTTAATTATAAAAACGTTTTAAAATGTTTTGCAACAGAAACATTTAATGTGCATTTCTTATTGGATAAGCCCAGGTTCCCTCCGCGTTTCAGTCCGTTTTCATCCATTTCGTGGTGAAAAAACACGATGTTGTTACACGGGCCTGCGTTTGACTTCTTAGACGTGCTGTGGAGAGCCAATCACAGAGGAGGGTTTGTGTAAGAGCAGGCTTTGGTTGGCTGGTTTCATCTCCTTTAGTGGGCCCTGCAGTCAGAAGCTGTGGTTGTTGGACCAGGACAGAGCCGAACGGAGCAAAACAAGAGGCTCCATAGTGTCAATAAAGACTGGGAGAGACGGTGGATGTTTTTGGAGAGGCAACTTTACAAAAGCAGCCCAGATGGGGTTCTGCTGACTTTAATAACAGAACAGAACACAAGGTCATTTCAGCACACATCACATTAGAAGGAAAAAATAACCACCTCCAAAATCCCTAAGCAATGAGTTGGTGGTGTTGTGTTTAAAAAAATAAGTTACTCCTCACGCAAAACATTTTAATTATTCAACCTCTGCTGCGCGATTCCTCCATGGGAACAAATCAAGTTGGACACAGCCAAGGTTGGGATGAAGACAAAGCACAGAGGGAGAGCGAAAGAGAGAGGGGGTAATTGGGGGGATAGACAGAGAGGGCGATACAGTAGACATAGCCTGAATGAGCCAACAAATGGAGTCATAAGAGGAAAGGATAGAGGAGAGAGAGGGAAGGAGAAATGGAGGGATAGACAGAGAGAGAGATACAGTAAGCAAAAGCAAAATTGGTCTAGCAAAGGGATTCATAATGGGAAGGAAGGGAAAATTCAACCAGAAATGAGGGAGAAAGAAAACAGAGAAAGGGCATGTAGCAGAGTCTCGTATGTAGCACCGCAGAGGGAAAAGCATGAGATCAGACAAGAAGGTTGGTTTGTTTAATATATTTTTATTTTACCCCGTTTCTCCCCAATTTTGTGGTATCCAATTGGTAGTTACAGTCTTGTCTCATCGCTGCAACTCCCGTACAGACTCGGGGGAGAAGCGAAGGTAGTGCGTCCTCCGAAACACAACCCAACCCAGCCACACCGCTTCTTGTCACAATGCCCACTTAACCCAGAAGCCAGCCGCACCAATGTGTCGGAGGAAACACTGTGCACCTGGCGACCGTGTCAGCATGCACTGCGCCCGGCCCGCCAAAGGAGTCGCTAGTGCGCGATGGGACAAGGAAACACACTGCCGCCCAAACCCTCCCCTAACACGGACGACGCTGGGCCAATTGTGTGCCGCCCCATGGGTCTCCCGGTCGCAGCCGACTGCGACAGAGCCTGGACTCGCACCGACAATCTCTAGTGGCACAGCTAGCACTGCGATGTATTTCCTTAGACCACTGTGCCACTCGGGAGGCCTGGTTTGTTTAATTAACGCAATTGAAGCGGCGGGGAGAATGATTCGCTGCTTGTTATCGAGCTCCTCGTTCCGCTTGTGTAATTACTGCCCACTGAAACAGGACATACTGTATATTATGGGCTAATGCCGCTAATGCTGCTAGCTAAAGCAGTATTGCGTATAACCAGACCATACTCTAATTTAGAAAAATAAATCCAAAATGGCCCACTGTGTGAAAAAATGTTTTCCTATAGTTTCAGGTTTTCACTCTCAAAATATTTTTTTTATAGAAAGACAGCAACAAAAGGATGTTCTAATGCTTATACCACATCAGGAGACAATTCTTTAGGTCTGGGAAAAATGTCATTGGGGAAGGGTGTAGTTTCCCTTTAATTCAAATGTGCACAAAGCAAGAGACTGTTTTTCTAGCTGTGTTTCTATGCTGTACGACAATACAGACCTACAGTGTAGGATATGTGTAATGGTAGAGTTTGCAAAACAAATGCCCTCCCAATTGATACAAGTCTTCATGTAATAATTTTGCCAGGTAGGCCTCCTTTGCAGTCAACAATTAATTGGGAAGTTATTTTGGGAAAGCATTTGGAAATGTTCATTCAAACAGCGGATGATGATTGAATTGTGCATCGCAAAGATCCAACCAAGACCGGGGCAGCAGGGTAGCCTAGTGGTTAGAGCGTTGGCCTAGTAACCGAAAGGTTGCAAGTTCGAATCCCCGAGCTGACAAGGTACAAATCTGTCGTTCTGCCCCTGAACAAGCAGTTACCCCACTGTTCCTAGGCCGTCATTGAAAATAAGAATTTGTTCTTAACTGACTTGCCTGGAAAAATAAAAATACCCAATGTGACCTTAGCCTTTACTGGTAGATATCATAAGTTTAATGGTCTTTCCTACCTACCAGCTCCATGAGACAATCAACTGCAATTGTGTAAGCTATTTTGTGCATGATATCTCTACTGAACTACATAATTGATAAGCCGTATACTAGGAATGCACGATATATCGGTGAACATATCAGAATCGGACAATATTAGCTAAAAATGCCAACATCGGTATAGGCTGATGTCTAGTTTAATGCCGGGTGTGCAAAACCGATGTTAAAGCTGACGTGCATACCTATATAATGAAGGGACATGATGTAACGTTCTCTGTCGTGGGTGGTGTTGGCTTTCGCCAACTGGTCGAGCACCGGTTAACACTACCAAGTACACAATTTTCAATGCTATTAGCTTCACAACATACATACTATGGAACGCCGTTTGAGTCTTTGCGTGTCAAAAAAGACACAGAAGCACTGTCAAAGCTGTAAAAAAAAAAGTCAGCAAACAAGCAAACATCGGCCACGAACAATGTGTTTACAATGCCGCGTTGGTAATAAAGCCTCATTTGTTCGACCGCAACTTCCGGAGTAGCTAGCTCTAGCTTGTTACCTAGCACTTGTTGTTCACCTATTGAAATTGAACTTAACCCTGTTGCCCAAACATTATAACATTATAAGCAGCCAGCTAGCTTCATCTGACGAGTGAGGTTCAACCGGACCAGGTTATGTGTTGTGAAGTTAGCCACAATAAGGATTAGGCACAATAGTGGAATTGCGGTGTGCCTTCAGAATAAAAGTATGTAATTGACAGTGATGCAAATGAATACAAATAGTAGAATTATGCCATACTTTTATTTTGAAGGCTAACTGCAAAGTCCACTATTGTGGCTAATCCTTATTGTGGCTAGCTTCCATAGATGGTTCCGACCACCATGAATCAAATAAGAACTGTCTTATAAATTAGGGTTATTTTAGATGATGACACCTAGCTAGCTAACTATAGCTACAGAAACAGATTGTGTTGTATTATTTGACACTTCAAATAGTGTTATTTGACATGTATCTTTTTGACACGCAAAGATCCAAACAGCGTTCCATAGAAATCCTGGTTGAGAATGAAATGTCTGAACAAATGAACAACGAAACAGCACAGCAAGTAAGTGAAAGAAATAGGTTTTGATTATGTTTTACTGGTCATGGGTACATACGTAAATGCCAACAAATTAACTTTTTGGTCAGTGTGGTGTGTGTGTAACCTATAATTAACAAGGCAAGTCAGTTAAGAACAAATTCTTATTTACAATGACGGACCAGCCGAATCTGGGCCAATTGTGTGCCGCCCTATGAGACTCCCAATCACGGCCGGATGTGATACAGTCTGGATTCGAACCAGGGACTGTAGTGACGCCTCTTGCACTGATGCCTAAGACCGCTGCGTCCATGTGTGTGTGTGATAACTATTTAACTGTACTAGAATGCTTAAAAGGCCTCAGTTTTTTAAATATTGGTTATCGATAGCGTTTGTTTTGGCAAGGACAATATTGGATATCGGTATCGGCTAAAAATGTCATATCGGTGCATCACTACCATATACCTCCACTACACTACTTTTTACATTTACATTTAAGTCATTTGGCAGACGCTCTTATCCAGAGCGACTTACAAATTGGTGAATTCACCTTATGACATCTAGTGGAACAGCCACTTTACAATAGTGCATCTAAATCATTTAAGGGGGGTGAGAAAGATTACTTTATCCTGTCCTAGGTATTCCTTAAAGAGGTGGGGTTTCAGGTGTCTCCGGAAGGTGGTGATTGACTCCGCTGTCCTGGCGTCGTGAGGGAGTTTGTTCCACCATTGGGGGGCCAGAGCAGCGAACAGTTTTGACTGGGCTGAGCGGGAACTGTACTTCCTCAGTGGTAGGGAGGCGAGCAGGCCAGAGGTGGATGAACGCAGTGCCCTTGTTTGGGTGTAGGGCCTGATCAGAGCCTGACATGCATCACAGTGGGGATTAAGAAGTGATTGCAATGCTCACTGAAAAAAAGTGGGTATACGGCATATACCCTACAATACACCACTGGATGGGGACATGTAAGGTAAACACTGCTAGCACCAGGCCAGTGAGGCCACATTGAGATCACAGGTCAACAGAGCTGCAGTAGCATTGGACTGTCTTTCCCATAGGCTAATAAATAAATCCATACACAAATCAGCCTGCCTGTTAGAAAACAATTACAAAGCAGGGTAGCAAGCAGTCAGCCTCTGCAGTGTGTGCAGAGAGCAAGGAAAAGAGGGAGAAAAAGAGAAAAGGTGGTAGAGAGCAAGACTGACAGGGGATTCAGTTGTTCATTTCAGAAACAGTTCGACAACTTCTGACTGACATTTTAACACATCTTTCTATAGGCAGAGAGAGAGAGAGAGAGAGAGAGAGAGAGAGAGAGAGAGAGAGAGTTGGAAAGAGAGAGTTGTGAAAAACAGAAAATTGTCAAAGGTAAGCTCAGGTGTGTTTGAAGCCAGCACGCTAACAGTAAGAATGAGCGGCTTGTAGTTACGCTTGCTGAGAGTAGTCACTGTAGGGGGCTGTGAAACTCTTTTTCTCGGTCCCTGTTTCTCTCCCTCTCTTCTGTCAAACCTCACATTCCACAGGCACAGACTCCTCTCTCTGCATGTTTCATTCCATTTCATTCATCCCACCTTCAGAAGAAAAGTAACAATAAGATTTAGCCAGAAAAGGTATGCCAAGAACTGGCTTTGTTTCCCAAAGTCAACATTGTTAAAGGATCACCTGACATACCAAAAACACATAGAGTCAGATGGTTTAACTCCCAAAACTTCTCTCACTTAAAGGAATGAAAACAGTGAGAACGGGGGAAAAGAAACTACAGTAAGACTTCCTCCAAATCCACAATCCTATGTACACTGAATCATGGTTTCCCAGTGCCAAAGATGCATACACACAAAAGCCCCCTTTTGAAACTCTGAGAACTGCAAACTTCTAACTTCTAGAATAAATATATTTGTAAGAAATTCCTCTTTGCAAGGAGTTGCTGCTCAAAAGCTGCAACCGTGCTTTTCCAAAGTCTGTAAGAACACTGGAGCTACTGTGGCTTTTGGTTCTGGTCCAAAATGTATGAGGAGAGTAGCTTCAAAAGCACAAGGGGTGAGTCCTGAATGGCTCCCTCTTCCCTATTTATTGCACTACATAGGGAATAGGGCACCTTTTGGGACAGAGATCAGAAAGCTCTAAACATTCATATGAACTCTGTGCCAACGGTGCAGAGTCCTCCTTTACACTCTCCTTTACACTCTATCCTATAGTAATCCACAGCTCCACAGTGGGCGGCTGGGGGCGAGCCTGTGCATGTGGGGTTGAGCGTAGGCTTGGGCAATACCCAGATTGTCATACATTCATACCGACCTTGTACCATCCTGGGATATTATGTAATACCGGCACTGAACACAAGGGGCACTTCAAACCCCGATGAGCTTCTGTAATCCAAAAGGTTATCAATGCTAACAAGCACATGTCAAAACCCATAGAAAATGCTAATGAGTGCATTGTAAAACAAACTATTTGCAAGCAGGGAATGGAACCGGTTCAGGGACCAGAACTGGAAACCCCAAAATATATATTTTTTGAGGAACAGAATCATAACCTGGAACAAAAGTGATCTATACTGTTCCGGAACAGAACTGTTATTTTTTTAAAGCATGGGAACTGGTGTAACGGTCGTCGTTGCATGAAGGATCGGACCAAAGCTCAGCATGGTAAGTGTTCATGATTTTATTTAAAACTGAACACTAGAACAAAATAACAAAGTGAGAAACTAAACCGAAACAGTCCTGTCAGGTGCAGAACACTAAACAGAAAACAACTACCCAGAAAACATAGGTGGGAAAAAGCTACATAAGTATGGTTCCCAATCAGAGACAACAATAGACAGCTGTCCCTGATTGAGAACCATACCCAGCCAAAACAAAGAAATACATAGAAAAATTAACATAGAATTCCCACCCAAATCACACCCTGACCAAACCAAAATAGAGACATAAAAAGCTTTCTAAGGTCAGGGCGTGACAACTGGTTAATACAATTGTTTTACGTTCTGGGCAATTTTTTCAGTCCTGCAAAAAATGCAACAGAGCAATCTATGCAAAGTCCTCACTCTATCACTCAGAAACGTATTCCAGCGTCTGCCTGTCAGCTAAAAATCTTTGCCAGTGCATGTGTCGGCTACCTGCTTCTCCCCCTCCAAAGCATAGGCTACTGTAGCCGATTCAGAAATTAGGGAAAGATCTATTTTAACTACAGAAGAACGGATTAACTTTTTCAATGGATACTATATGTATCACGTTCCACATTGGATTTATTAACTACAAAAAGGTAAGATGTTTTTAATTTCTTATGCCGCTGTGCACACACAAGCTTGTTAGCTAGCTCTGGTCCAGAGTTAAGCCAACTCTCAGAAGTTCAAAGACATTCAAACTTCCTCCATAAAAGCCACCCCTCTGTAGGTATAATTCTGTGGACCTAATTCAGATAATGCAAATCATAACAACATGCCCAGCATTTTAGTCAAAGCATCCTCATCCACCCTACACTTATCTGTCCCATCGTGCAAATATACTCTATAGCTTGCCCGCTCCATAGCCAGCTGCTCTATCCGCACTGATTGGTGAAGTAATTTAACATGGAGCGAAATGTAAAGGAATGGAATTAACCAGTACTTTTTGGGGTTCAGACTGGTTCATAACATTATTTTGCAGGTTTTGCAGTGGAATGGAAATCAAAAATAATAGTTCTGTTCAGAACGAAACAATTGGAAAATAATTTTGGTTCCAACCTCTGTTCGCAGGACAGACATGCTACTCATAGTTTGCTGCACGCACCAAACAAATATCAGACAGCAAGGCTCTTGATGCAAGAGAGGATTCACTGCTGTTACCAAGAGAAGATTGATTTTGCAAGAAGCTAACCAGTTAGCGAGATAACTACAGTATACTGAACAAAAATATAAACGTAACATGCAACAATTTCAACTATTTTACTGAGTCTCAGTTCATATAAGGAAAGCAGTACATTTAAATAAAATACATTTAAATCAGCTGTCTGGGTGGCTGGTCTCAGACGATCCCGCAGGTGAAGAAGCTGGATATGGAGGTCCTGGGCTGGCGTGGTTACACATGGTCTGCGGTTGGTTGGCCGGTTGGACGTACTGCCAAATTCTCTAAACCAAAGTTGGAGGTGGCTTATGGTAGAGAAATTAACATTCAATTATCTGACAACAGCTCTGTTGGAAATTGCTGCAGTCAGCATGCCAATTGCATGCTCCCTCAGAACTTGAGACATCTGTGGCATTGTGTTTTTGACAAAACTGCACATTTTAGAGAGGCCTTCTATTGTTCCCAGCACAAGGTGCATCTGTGTAATGATCATGCTGTTTAATCAGCTTCTTGATATGCCACACCTGTCAGGTGGATGGATAATCTTGGCAAAGGAAAAATGTTCACCAACAGGGTTGTAAACAAATGTGTGCATAACCTTTTAGAGAAATAAGCTTTTTGTGCTTATGGAACATTTCTGGGATCTTTCATTTCAGCTCATGAAACATGTGACCAATACTTTACATGTTGCCTTTATATTTATGTTCAGTGTAGTTATAAGACATCTAGTTGGCAGTTAGTTGTGAATTCCATACTGTAACTAGACCACCTGGTGTATGCTCCACAAAAAGTCAGTGACTCACAAGGCTCCGTTCTCTCATTGTTGTGTTCTTGTAAACAAACACTATGTGACTGGGGACTACCAGTAAGCTTCATCATGAAAAATAATGTGAAAGGTGAAATGAAGCTACAAGGTGCAAGCGACAAATATAAACATTTATTCAAAACTTCTAAGAAATTGTTTCAACGGTATTGTTGGTATTGAAAAACCATCCCGTGGCTATTTCCAAATAGCCTGGTATACAGTATAGATGGTATACCACCCAAGCCTAATTGAGGCTTAGGGTACAGCACTGCAGACTGCCATAGGGACAACTTAAGGACAGTAAAAGCAACAGAAAAAACACTACAGTGAATACTTTTGTGTGGGAATGTCAAATGCCCGCTGTAAATAAAACAGGATTAGAGTGGAGGAGCAGAGGGGCAATTGAGCGCTGAATCATGTCAGCCATGCTACTGAGCTATTGCTATTAGTTCCTTCACCTTTAGGAGGGATAGAGGAAATGAAGGAGGAGGAGGGGGGGGTAATGGCTGAGATTACGCAACACTTCATTTGTCCCCTCCTCTTTTCTGCCCTTCACACGGGATGAGGCCAAATTAGGCAATACGTGCATTTTAATCAACTGCATTTGAAGCTCTCTCTGGAGTGTACTTCCTGGCCTAACACCTGGGCTGTAGGGAAAAAGGTCTAATGTGATGGATTTACAGGGGCTGTATGTGTTTATGTGGCATTAAACAATACTAGCTATACTTGGATCCAACCACATTTTGTAGATAGGGATCCTGAATCCCATGTGATGTGTAGAGCGAACACCCCAGTACAGAGGGAAAATGTGAATCTAGATAGATGAGCCAAACAATGTCTCTGAATAGGAGAATAAAAACACACATTGTTTGATTTCGCATCATTGCCACTGAGATCAAGTGAAGTCATTCAACGCTCATCTGCACTTAAGTCACTGAAACTCGCCCTGAATGGGACACCTGGAATTAAAACGGCTGCATCTGTACTATTCAAATTAAGCATCGAGGTGTGAAGTGTACATTACAAATTATGAGAAAAAAAATCTCAAAGTCAAGTACGGTTTACAATAGAAAACTTTACCCTTGAAACAGACAGAGCCCAATGGAGTGTCTGCCATGAGAAGGTGGTACTGGTGGTGGGAGTGGATATTGGGATGGGGGGTCTGATTATATACTCCCCCAGACCAGACGTGAGATAGGGCTGGCAGCGACCCAGGCAGGGGCCCTGGGGAATGAATCTGTTCAGTGTCAGTTTGCACCAGGCCAGGGTGACAGGCCTGAGACAACCAGGGGCCCCAGCCAGGCCCCTCTCCAACATTAACCCTCTCCACAGCCACCTCTTCCAGCACACACACCCTACCATTTTCAAGCAACTGTATATCAAAATCAAATCTCACAGGCTGACCACATCGCGAGCGGGAGCGTTGCAAAATAAATGTAGAAATCTATATTATTCAATTATTGCACCCACACTGCTTGCGTGCGCCAACGAGAATCTGCGTTGCCAAGGGCTAAAATAGAAGTCCTTTCTATTTCTGATGCAGATCGCGCTGCAAGTCCTGCCTCTCCCATCTCCTCATTGGTTTATCGAAGCAGGTACCCACGTGCCATCTCCTCATTGGTTATACCCACGTGGGTGACTAAAAAACGAATGAGGTCAGTGGCGGTAATGCACCCCAATTTATGAAAGTTGCCAATCGCAATATAAAGTCAAGAGAAGAAAAAGCCTGGAAGGAAGAGAGATGACTAGAAATGATTCGGTTGACCGTTTTATGTGTGGATTAATTTGCGGAGAAGAAGACCTTGTGAACTTCAGGTAAAATAACAACTCCGTGTTTATATCCCAGGACAAATTAGCTAGCAACAGCAAGCTAGATAAATAGGACAAATTAGCTAGAAAGTGCAAGCTAACTAGCTAAATTGACATAAATGTTTAATGCTTTTAACCTGCGTGTCGTGATCGTTTGGTGTGGGGGGACAAAATACATTTATGGGTTTGGGTCCGTGTTATTGGTCACATACACATGTTTAGCAGATGTAGTGAAATGCTTGTGCTTCTATTTCCGACAGTGCAGTAATATCTAACAAGTAATCCATTTGTTTTTAATTGAACCCTTATTTAACAAGGCAAGTCCATTAAGAACAAATTCTTATTTGTGAAATGCTTACTTACAACTCGTTCTCATTCTGAAAAATAAGTTAGGCCACTTGATTTCAACCTCTGAACAAATGGACAGGCTAGCATGCTGATCAAACAGTTGGAGACTACAGTTGGAAGGGTATGTTCATAACAATTCAATTGTAATACATTACCGGTCAAAAGTTTAAGAATACCTATTCATTCAAGGGTTCTTCTTAATTTTTAACATTGTAGAACAATGTTGAAGACATCAAAACTCTGAAATAACACATATGGAATCATGTTGTAACCAAAAAAAATTGTTAAAACAAATCTAAATATATTTTATATTTGACATTCTTCAAATAGCCCCCATTTGCCTTGATAATAGCTTGGTACACTCTTGGCATTCTCTCAACCAGCTTAATGAGGTAGTCACCTGGAATGCATTTCAATTAACAGGTGTGCCTTCTTAAAAAGTAAGTTTGTGGAATTTCCTTCCTTCTTCATGCATTTGAGCCAATCAGTTGTGTTGTCACAAGATAGGGGGTATACAGAAGATAGCCCTATTTGGTAGAAGACCAAGTCCAAATTATGGCAAGAAAAGCCATTATTATTTAAGACATGAAAGTCAGTCAATGTTGAAAATGTCAAGAACTTTTAAAGTTTCTTCAAGTGAAGTCACAAAAACCATCAAGCTCTATGATGAAACTGGCTCTCATGAGGACCACCACAGGAATGGAAAGACCCGGAGTAACCTCTGCTTCAGAGGATACGTTCATTAGAGTTACCACCCTCAGAAATTGCTGCCCAAATAAATGCTTCACAGAGTTCAAGTAACAGACACATCTCAACATCAACTGTTCAGAGGAGACTGTGTGAATCAGGCCTTCATGGTCTAATTGCTGCAAAGAAACCTCTACTAAAAGGACATCAATAATAAGAAGAGACTTGCTGGGGCAAAGAAACACGAGCAATGGAAATTAGACAGGTGGAAATTTGTTCTTTGGTCTGGAGTCTAAATTGGAGATTTTTGGTTCCAACCGCCATGTCTTTGTGAGACGTGGTGTGGGTGAACGGATGATCTACGCATGTGTATTTCCCACCGCAAAGCTCGGAGAAGGAGGTGTTATGGTGTGGGGTTGCTTGCTGGTCACAGTCTGTGATTTATCTAGAATTCAAGACACACTTAACCAGCATGGCTACCACAGCATTCTGCAGCGATATGCCATCCCATCTGGTTTGGGCTTAGTGCGACTTGGGGCGGCACCGAAAGGTTGCAAGTTCGAATCCCTGAGCTGACAAGGGACAAATCTTTCGTTCTGCCCCTGAACAAGGCAGTTAACCCACTGTTCCTAGGCTGTCATTGAAAATAAGAATTTGTTCTTAACTGACTTGCCTAGTTAAATAAAGGTAAAATATATAATTTCTATAATTTTCTTTTTCAACAGGACAATGACACCTCCAGGCTGTATAAGGGCTATTTGACCAAGAAGGAGAGTGATGGTGCTGCATCAGATGACCTGGCCTCCACAATCCCCCAACCTCAACCCAATTGAGATGGTTTGGGATGAGTCAGACCGCAAAGTGACGGAAAAACAGCCAAAATGTGCTCAGTATGTGTGGGAACTCCTTCAAGACCGTTGGAAAAGCATTCCAGGTGAAGCTGGATAAGAAAATGCCAAGAGTGTGCAAAGCCATGGCTATTTGAAGAATATCAAAGATAAATATATTTTGATTTGTTTAACACATTTTTGGTTATTACATGATTCCATAGGTGTTATTTCATAATTTTGTTGTCTTCACTATTATTATACAATGTAGTAAATAGTAGAAATAAAGAAGAACCCTTAAATGAGTAGGTGTTCTAAAACTTTAGACTGGTAGTGTGCCTTATTAGCTATCAAATAGACCAAAATTGGCTAGACTTCAAATATAAAGATTAGCTGGCTACTCACTAGCACATGGGCTTGTGCATGAGAGATTGTTTATGAGACCTAGCTGTGTTAATTTTCTATGCCTGCTACAAGAAGTTGGTAAATATAAGTGAATGCGCATGGTTCTGGTTATATTTGTAAAGGGCATTTTCATAGACGGACTTGAAAGCCATATCTGTTATTATTGCAAAAAAAGCAGTTTAAACTATTTTGATGAAATAATGAAATTATTAGTGGGTCTTATGATTTGCGGAAGGCTTATATTTAGCCTTGGTGTAATTTCACAAACCCTGAAATAAGATTATTGCCATATTTTCCCATGTATTTTACCTTTAATTGTACAACAAAGCTCGTTTAGAAGAAAAAGAAAAACATTTAACAAAAAGCAGATATACAGTGCATTCGGGAAAGTATTCAGGCCGCTTGACTTTTTCCACATTTTGTTACGTTACAGCCTTATTCAAAAATGTATTAAATCTTTTTCCCCTCAGCAATCTACACACCCATAATGACAAAACAATAACTGGTAAAAAAAAAAAAATAATAACTGAAAACAACATTTACATAAGTATTCCAGCCCTTCACTCAGTACTTTGTTAAAGAAGCTTTGGCCGCGATTACAGCCTCAAGTCTTCTGGGTATGACTCTACAAGCTTGGCACACCAGTATTTGGGAGGTTTCTCACATTCTTCTCTGCAGATCCTCTCTAGTTCTGTCAGGTAAGATGGGGAGCGTCGCTGCACAGCTATTTTCAGATCTCTCCAGAGATGTTCGATCGGGTTCAAGTCCCTGCTCTGGCTGGGCCACTCAAGGACATTCAGAAACTTGTTCCGAAGCCAGCCCCCATTGTCTTCAAATCTTACTTGATGAGATGTTCAGGAGTCTCATGGCTTGGGGGTAGAAGCTGTTTAGAAGCCTATTGGACCTAGACCCGGTGCTCCGTTACCACTTGCCGTGTGGTAGCAGAGAGAACAGTCTATGACTTGGATGACAGGAGTCTTTGGCAATTCTTGCTATTGATGGTGCAACTGTAGAACCTTTTGAGGATCTGAGGACCCAAGTCAAATCTTTTCAGTCTTCTGAGGGGGAATAGGTTTTCCTGTGCCCTCTTCACGACTGTATTGGTGTGCTTGGACCATGTTAGTTTGTTGGTAATGTGGACAACAAGGAACTTGAAGCTCTCAACCTGCTCCACTACAGCCCAGTCCATGAGAATGGGGGCGTGCTCAGTCCTCTTTTTCCTGTAGCCCACATTCATCTACTTTGTCTTGTTCACGTTGAGGGAGAGGTTATTGTCGTGGCACCACACGGCCAGGTCTCTGACCTCCTCCCGATATGCCGTCTCGTCGTTGTTGGTGATCCGGCCTACCACTTGTTGTGTCATCGGCAAACTTTAATGATGGTGTTGGAGTCGTGTCTGGCCATGAAACCCTAACCATGAGGGGCCCCCGTGTTGAGGATCAGCATGGCGGATGTGTTGTTACCTACCCTTACCATCTGGGGTGGCCCGTCAGGAAGTCCAGAATCCAGCTGAAGAGGGAGGTGTTTAGTCCCAGTGTCCTTAACTTATTGATGAGATTTGAGGGCACAATTCCGTAACTTATAATACGAATTGTAATTCGTAACATATCATACAAAATGGGTGATGGTCATCCACAAATGAATACATAACATACAAAACGTAACATATCATACTAAATGTGTGTCTCGGATTTACATACAGAATAATATGAAATGCTGTGAGACCAGATTAGATATATTTTGCTGCTGTCGCAAACTGAAATCATGTAGAGGAAACGTTGGATGTGCTGGGTCAGGTCTGACATTTCATGGGGAATGTAATGGTCTTCCTACACAGCCCACTCTGGTCATAAGGGACATGTTGATAAAAGGGTAAAGTGTTTGCAGGGGCCTCTGTCTTTGGCCTGTTTATTGACTGGAGACTGCAGGACCACATCAGTGTTCGAGACCTCTGGCCTCCAAAGACACACATGCACAACAGGGAGGAGCCTAACCTTTAATATCCTGAGGTAAGAAATGACATTCCCTTATACCGTCTATACTACCACACATCATACAATAAGGCCAAAACAATGGAACCCTTGAGGCCACAGATCTCAGTGTGTAATAACATGAGCATTATGTAGCCTAGTTAGATTTTCTCCCTCAAAAGCAGCATACACGACTGTGTTTGCCGTCATGCTCTTCTATTCTTGTAGGGACCAAAAATTCCCAAAAGGATAGTAAAACAAGGAACATTCTCCCTCGTGGGGACATTTCCCACGTCCCCATGAAGACAAAGGCTATTTTAAATTTAGGGGTTAGGTTCAGGTGAAGGGGTTAGTGGTTAGGTTTAGGAGTTAGGTTTAAGGTTAGGGTAAATAGGATTAGGATTATTTTAGGTCCCCACGAAGGATAGAAGAACAAAAAGTGTGTGTGCCTCTTTAAAAGGATCATGGGTAGATTGTGGAGAAACAAATAGTTTATAGGGAAAGGGGATACCTAGTCAGTTGCACAACTGAATGCATTCAGCCAAAATGTGTCTGAATCGGAGAGGTGCGGGGGGCTGTCTTAGTCAACCTCATCGGTGCCCGGGGAGCAGTTGTTGTTCGGGGGTTAACTGCCTTGCTCAAGGGTAGAACAGCAGATTTTCCACCTTGTCAGCTCGGGAATTCAAACCAGCAACCATTTGGTTACTGGCCCAACGCAGTTAACCGCTAGGCATTTGAGAGCTTTAAGCGGTACACAATAAAGCAATACTACGTAGTCGAGACACCAGATCCCCTAACCCTCTCTCCATCTGCTCCAACCCAGTCTCCAGCCTCCAGACCTAGAACCTGATCCCGTACAAACGTTCTAGATGACCACATGGATCCTCTAATCATGGCAGCGGAACCACTTCAGTGTAAACGACAATCCAAATATGGTTTTCAGTACTCCTCTCTGCTGCACAGACCATGTCTGGTTCCTGTATACAACCCTGAGGCAGAGCTTGCTTTGTTGAATAGGACATCTGAACAACTGTATACTGTGGAAAACCACTGTTACTTGTTATACTGGGGCACTATATTTTTTTTCGGGGGGGGGTGGTAATCAACATGAAAAAAATGATTTGTACCAGGTTTCATAACCATGGTATTAAACAATATTACGTCTATTTATATGGTAATAACATACATTCATGATTTAAAACATCCGGTACTGCTGTAAGTAGGCTATGCTGCCTCCTCAAAAATGAGGAGGAATTGTACAAGGATTGGTCTGAACCACAGATCCTCTCCAGCCACCCATTTGCATTAGATCAAAGACAGGCCTGGGAGGAATAGCTTGCATTGCGTGAGGATGGTAACTCAACACTTCAAGTCCATCTCTCTATCTCCACCCAGCTCCTACTCCAGTCATCTTGTGAAATTAAAGACCCAGTGCAGTCAAAAATGTGATTTCCCTGTGTTTTATATTTCCGCACAAGGAGGTTGGAATAATACTGTGAAAATAATGATAATGACCTATTAGTGTAAGAGCTGTTTGTAAAGGCCGCCTGAAGTTTCAGCCTGTTATAGTGAGATAGAGTTTTGGCCTGCCTGGTGACATCAATAGGCAGTAAATTAGTTAACAGAGCAATAAGAAAGAGAGTTCCAAACCTCTCTGCCGACAACAGCACATTTTCAGTTTTCCCCTCCCTACTCAGACCACTCACAGTCATTTCTAACGAAATTCTTGCTTGAGAAATTGCACCTTGCTATGAAGCCATTTTTGTTTATTTTTGACCATTTTTTATTTTTTTTATCATAGTGAAGTACTTAATTAACCCAGAAATGATTTGATATTGACATAAATACAGCTGCATTTGGGCATTTAAAATGACAGATTTGCAGAGAAATATGCTTTGATGATGAAGTAGTTTTTCTGGGAATGTAAAAACCCAGGGAGAGGGGGAAAAAACAAGCAGGGATAACATGGGGCTGTGGGGCACACAATACACACTAGTAAGGTACATTTACATTATGGATGTTTAACTTTATAAGTGGCTTCATCTAGGCTTAGAGTGGTGCGTCAAGAGCGCTTCACTTTTCAGCTTCCATTGGATACAAGATCGAGATAAAGAATCCAAACGAAAGCCAGGTATAGGCTTTGCAGATAGGCCAACTGCATTTAAAAAGGGCAAAAACGTAAATTTCATAGAGACAAAACATTACGATAAACAGGGGTGAACCCCTGAGAAACAGAACTAGCATAGCATCCCTTATCAACACGCATGATGAGCAGAGTAGTTTTTCCTAAGGCCCTATAAAATCCACAAAACGGAAATTGTGGAAGGAATTAAGCAATAAGAAAAGAAATGTAAAAATTAATTTAACAATTCAAAAATATATATATTGAATTTAAGTAGGGAATCAAATAAATGTAAAGAACATTTATTAATTTGCAGAAGTTTATCATTAAGACATGAACAGAATGCGTCAGTGATTCGTATTTCCTGCAACTTTCTAAAGAGGAACGGGAACGGGGGGGGGGGGGGTCTCATTGCCTCTTTACAAAGTTGCAGGAAATACGAATCACTGACGCATTCTGTTCACATCTTATGATAAACTCGGGTCTGGTCCAACTCGAGGTGTCTCCCCAAAAATGTATCCCCCATCCCCAACGTGAAAAATATGTTCACATCTCTCCCCTTTTGCTGTACAAAAAAATTGTGCCGCCTCCCCCCTCATAAAAGGTACTCAGAAATAATGATTACCACCAGAAATTACAATAACGCTCGCAACCCTGTGATTATAAACATGGATATCGACTTGAACACTTCAGTGTGTTTTTGTGGCACAGTCGATGCCATGCAGGGCCCTAGCACTACACAGCTGAATGAAATAACCAACTCATCTTCAACCTTTGATTATTTGAATCAGCTGTGTAGTGCTAGGGCAAAAAACTAATTGTGCACACAAGGCGGAACAAGTGAACAAGTTTGGGGGACCCTAGGCTAGGGTCCTCAGAATGAGTTTCTTCCCACAAAAGGGCTTTATTACAGACAGAAATAGTCCTTGGTTTCATCAGCTGTCCGGGTGGCTGGTCTCAGACGATCCCGCAGTTGAAGAAGCCGGATGTGGAGGTCCTGGGCTGGCATGGTTGGCATTGAGAGGCCGGTTGGACGTACTTTCAAATTCTCGAAACCAACGTTGGAGGTGGCTTATGGTAGAGAAATTAACATTCAATTCTCTGACAACAGCTCTGCTGGACATTCCTGCAGTCAGCATGCCAATTGCATGCTCCCTCAAAACTGGAGACATCTGTGGCATTGTGTTGTGTGACAAAACTGCACATTTTAGAGTGGCCTTTTATTGTTCCCAGCACAAGGTGCATCTGTGTAATGATCATGCTGTTTAATCAGCTTCTTGATATGCCACACCTGTCAGGTGGATTATTATCTTGGCAAATGAGAAAAGCTCACTAACAGGGATGTAAACAAGATTGTGCATAACACAGAGAAATACACTTTTTGTGCATAATGATGGTTTCTTTCTGGGTTCTTTTATTTCAGCTCATGAAACATGGGACCAACACTTTTTTATTTTTGTTCTGTATATATAAAATATATGCAACAAATGTTCCACCAACAGCCAATGAACCACACACAACCAATAAGCAATGCAAAACTGCAAATTACCGACTTTGAGCGCTTCATTGTGGTTTGCGTTGTCAAAATCACAATGAAATAAGAGTATATAAATCTCGACAAACAGAAAATACATCTCTCCCTACTCAGTATCAAAGAACTGGCTTAACAATCGCCGAATGTCATTCAACTTTTTTTGTGCTTTGTAACAGATGTCTCTCTCCATTCATCAAATTGTTAGGTATGCTGTTTGGATGCTGGGATTTTATTAGAGTGGAGTGGAAGAACGTGCGCAGGTAGCCTACAGGAGACTTTTGAAGTAGCGTAATCAGATTAAAACATTATAACTGGTTGTGTTTATGCCGCACATAAAAAGGTAATACAGTGTAAAAATGAAATGACAAATATTTAGGCTATATTGAAGCCTTACGTTCGAGGTCGAGTAGTAGCCGCTTGGGAAAGGAAAGGAGGCAGAACAAGCGTTAAGCTTTCCTGAATAACTGGACCTGCTGGGAGCATAGGTCTTTGTGGCCACAGAACGGCAACAGACAGGGCATCAGTATCAGAAGTACAGAAATACAGCCAGGCCACGGTTTCAGTTAACAAAATATTTCACCGGACAACGTGACCGGGAAGATTTTAAACTTACCAGACATTTAAAAAATTTACCGCACAGATGCATTGAGAGTGTAACCCATTTGGGCATCCACCCACGGCTCTCAGAATGACAGAAATCACATTTATATTATGGTAATTCATCTTAACCAAACATGCAACTCCTTTAATGAGGGAGCCAACAAAACTTACATTTTCAAACATTTGCCAAAATGCAATTGGCAGGAGCCCGGACTTGAAACACTATTCTAAACAGTGCACCTGATGCAAGCAGTGCATTTGGGAAAGAATTCAGACTTTTTCCACATCTTGTAACGTTACAGCCTTATTCTAAAATGGGTTAAATAAAAAAAATCCTCATCCATCTACACACAATACCCCTCAATGACAAAGCGAAAACAGGTTTTTAGAAACTTTAGCACATGTATTACAAATAAAAAACAGAAATACCTTATTTACATAAGTATTCAGAACCTTTACTATGAGACTCAAAATTGAGCTCAGGTGCATCCTGTTCCCATTGATCATCCTTGAAAGGTTTCTACACCTTGATTGGAGTCCACCTGTGGTAAATTCAATTGATTGGACATGATTTGGAAAGGCGCACACCTGTCTATATAATGTCCCACAGTTGACAGTGCATGTCAGAGCAAAAACCAAGTCATGAAGTCGAAGGAATTGTCTGTAGAGCTCCGAGACAGGATTGTGTCGCGGCACAGATCTGGGGAATGGTACCAAAACCACCAAGACTCTTCCTAGAGCTGGCCGCCCAGCCAGACGGAGCAATCGGGGGAGAAGGGCCTTGGTCAGGGAGGTAACCAAGAACCGGATGGTCACTCTGACAGAGCTCTAGAGTTCCTCTGTGGAGATGGGAGAACCTTCCAGAAGGACAACAATCTCTGCAGCACTCCACCAATCAGGACTTTATGGTAGAGTGGCCAGATGGAATCCACTCCTCATTCAAAGGCACGACAGCCCGCTTGGAGTTTGCCAAAAGGCACCTAAAGGACTCTCAGACCATGAGAAACAAGATTCTCTGGTCTTATGAAACCAAGATTGAACTGTGGTCTCAATGCCAAGCGTCACGTCTGGAGGAAACCTGGCACCATCACTACGGTGAAGTATGTTGGTGGTAGCATCATGCTGTGGGGATGTTTTTCAGCGGCAGGGACTGGGAGACTAGTCAGGATCGAGGGAAAGATGAACAGAACAAAGTCCAGAGAGATCCTTGATGAAAACCTACTCCAAAGCAATCAGGACCTCAGACTGGGGTGAAGGTTCACCTTCTAAAAGGACAACAACCCTAAGCACACAGCCAAGACAACGCAGGAGTGGCTTTGGGACAAGTCTCTGAATGCCGTTGAATGGATCAGCCAGAGCCCGGACTTGAAACTGATGGAACCATCTCTGGATAGACCTGAAAACAACTGTGCAGTGACGCTCTGTCAGGTTGGATGAAGAGTTGAGAGGATCTGCAGAGAAGAATAGGAGAAACTCTCCAAATACAGGTGTGCCAAGCTAGTAGCTTCATACCCAAGAAGACTCGAGGCAATAATCATGCTTTATCAAAGTACTGAGTAAAGGGCCTGAATACTAATGTAAATGTGAAATTTCAGGGTTTTTTTATACATTTGCTGAAATTTCTAAAAACCTGTATTTGCTTTGTCACTATGGGGGTAATGTGTGTAGGATAATGAGGGGGAAAAAACTATTTAATCCATTTTAGAAAAGGCTATAACGTAACAAAAAGTCAAGGTGTCTGAATACTTTCCGAATGCACTGTATGATAGAAATGAAAATCACCTTTAGAATCTTAGAAGGTGAATGAATCTAAAGATGCATTGTAATACTAACTAGGCCAACAGTCATTTACCGTTCTCGGAGTGGAAACATTGTTTGCAGAGTTCACAGCCAGCTACACTTATGAGAAACCAGCTTTGATTTATTTAATTACCATCGAGTTGTCAATATTTTCATTGTTTTTATTTGAAGTGCTCTATGTGAGCAATGAGCATGGGTCTGGTTTGTCTGTCTTGTTAAAGTTGCGGGAGCACGCGTGCCTGAGCATGCGTAGAAGGGCTACCTGGCCTGCTATGCGCCAATGTATGAAAGTGCCCATTTCAGGACGTTTGATATCTGATTGTCTTAGACACCATGCCCACCACCAATAAGCTGAGCTTCTCTGTCAACGAAGTCCGTTTTTTTTTTTTTTACATCCATCCCTCACAGTAGGCTTATTTGGGGAAAAAAAAGTCCAACCTCCCTCTCGATAATCACAAAGCCTTGGTGTGAAAGAGCAAAATATAATAATCTAACGATCCCATATTGTCACATATTGTCTCCTAGCTCTCCAGGCTGCTCGTTGGGCGCACACCTGTCACCATTGTTACGCGCACCTGCGCATCATCAGACTCACCTGGACTCCATCACCTCCCTGATTATCTTCCCTATATGTCACTCCCTTTAGTTCCTTCCCCATGCGGCGCTGTTTCTGTTCCTGTGACATGTCTGCGCGTTGGTCGTGTTTCTTATTTTTGTATTATGTTGTGTTTATTTATTAAAAACACTCACTCTCTGAACTTGCTTCCCGACTCTCAGCACACATAGTTACACATATATCCAGTCCTGAGCTCACTGGCACTGGAAACTGAGGGCCCTGAATAGGCTAGTTGATTCAATGTAAAAAGATCACTAGAGACAGCTTCATGCTGGATCTAGTTGATTGATTTGATACAATGTTGCACTTCACTAGCAATAGCTCAAGTCAAGACAGATAGAAAGGGAGGCAGACAGGCTGAGAAGAGAAATGTGATTGAAAGAACCAGAAATTAATCAGTATATGTTCTGTTTTTATTTGTCGGTTTTATGTATTTTAATTAGTTGAAAATGGAAGTTATAGGCCAACGGCTGCATTTGCCTTCTCTGAGTTCCATGTGCTCATTCAGGCTAGTTAGCCGCTAATGATCACAGTGAATCAATGTGCCTATATGACAGAGGCTGGTGCTCTCACATTAGTTGAATTTTAACTTTGACATTTGTGTCATTTTAATTCAGATTTTTATGATTAACCACGTGATACTGATTTTTAGAAACATATATGTCATTATTGAAATGAAACTGTTCCACGATATGAATATCATAACTGGCACGCAGGTCACTAGCAATGGTAGGATACATTTTAAGCTTCTCCAAACTTGAAACTCACACACCACCTATTTAGTCTTTATAAAATAATTGCCTCCACCTTTCTATGGTCGGATTTTCAAGCAAGGTAAGACCAGGGTTCATAAAAATTTGGGCAGTTGGAATTCCATGACTTTTCCATGACTTCTCCATGACCAACTATTGGCGGCTTCTCTATGTACATATAAAAAAGTAAGTGCAATGTGGTATCGACACTGGGAAGCTGCTCTCTGATCCGATTTACCGTCTCCTGTCGTTGATAGGCTTTGGCGGTATCCAGATTTGCATTTCGTCATACCGTCCTTCTCTAATCCCTGGATTTATGATATTATCAACATAACACAAGGGGGCGCTGAAAACGCAAGAACAGCTTATTTGTCCTCTATGACCAGAATGCTAACTAAATTAGCACAAACTAATAGCGAAATCACAGGGACGCTGTTAGCTAAATGCTAACTAGTGAAAAGAAACATAACTAATTGCAAAGACAGGCAAATCCAGCTCATAAAATTATACAAGCATAGCTAGTAGCTACCAATGTTCATTTTCAGTAAGTGTGAATATTTACAAGCGAAAGGGAATGAGAGAAATGAACAAAGTTGTGATGTCTGCTTTTCTGAAGTAAGATCAGAATGTGTACACAGAGCGTATGGGAGAACAGAGGAGGAAAAAAAACAGATAACTCATCTTGAGCTTTTCAACTTCTGGCTGAAAGCTATTATAAGATATCTGATGGGAAATGTGATGGCGTTTAGTGAATTGCATACAAGTGCAACGTCATCCCCTTATGTGTGCCACACAACAGAGACTCGCCGATAGATATAGAACACTATAAACTCACCAGCTCCTGTATTTTACTGTTGAGCTATTTTACAAACCAACACGTGACTGCCTCAACTGTTCACAGGAACTACGGTAAGCTTCATAATGTAAAAATAATGTGACTGGTGAAATGAAGAATGCAATCTGCTTTATCTCCTAATGTATTGCACAAGTTGACTGCAGGTATTAAAATAAAAAGTAGCAATATTCATGATAATGGCGCCAAGGGGATGGCTTTCACGATCCCGTAACCAATTGTGTTATTGTGTATGTTTTTTGCAACTTATTTTGTACATAATATTTCTTCCACCATGTCTTATGACCGAAACTGGAGGAAACTTCGGACGCCCGACAGGGCCCTCATCATCTCATCATTTGCAGGAGGAGAAGATGGAGATATCATGGACGGCGGTCTGGGTGCCTTGTAAGGATCCGTCACCAAGAGGGTAATCTACCTTTACCATCAGTCCTATTAGCCAACGTACAATCAATCAATAATAAAATAGACAAACTACGAGCATGTATATCCTACCAACAGGACATTAAAAATGGTAATATCTTATGTTTCGCCGAGTCGTGGCTGAACAACGACATGATTAACATACAGCTGGCGGATTTTAAGCTTTTTGGGGCAGAATTGTGCGCCACCTTGTGTCTCGCAGTCGGCTGCATAGCCCGGGATCGAACCCGGGGCTGTAGTGACGCCTTTAGCACTATGATGCCTAGTAACTGTTACCCCTACCCATATGTACATACTATACTACCTCAAATCCTCGTACCCCTGCACATTGACTCAGAACTGGTACTGTTTTTATTGAGTTACTATTTCCTTTTTTATTTAGCAAAGTTACTGTTTAACTCTGCACTGTTAGGAATGGGCTCTTAAGTAAGCATTTCACTGTAAAGTCTACACCTGTTGTATTAGGAGCATGTGACCAATAAAGTTGTATTTGATTTGACACATTTTCTGGAAATGTACCTTTTCTAGTTTAGTCATATTTATCTTAGCTACTTTAGAAGTGTTTACTTTGAAGGCTGACTCATATAATTGAGTTGCAAATGTCCCATACATATGGATGCCCATATCAACTAGAAGTATCAACAAAACAAGTTTTGAAGCCACATAATCCAATATAATCTTTTTTTCCCCAAAATGTATTCACAATTCACAAATTATTATTTTGATTCACCGAATCCCAACTAATACAATGGTGAAGTGAATCGATCATTTAGTCAAAAATAATTGCTTAAAAGAACCATATGAATATTTTTTCTTATTCGCAAGTGTTGGTGGAAGGCTTTTTGGAACATGACGAAAACATTAATACGTGTAACTAGAGGGTACAAAACATTTTTTTATCGTTTTTTTTTTATTGACTACCTAGTTCATTTGTTCTCTATCATATTTTATTGGATAGGCCTACCTGCTGCTGTAATGTCCTTTCTGTCTCTCTCCACTTGTGCAACGGCCCACTTGTCTCGCACTATGCAGGTGATGCACACAAACACAGACTCCTTAGTATCATTCTGATACTGGCTAATAAGCTTACTTTTATTTGATTGATTAAATATTTAAAGAACTGTGCCTAAATAAATTACATTCACAGAAATTATTAAATACATTTCCATGATTTTTCCAAAACTTTTCCAGGCTTGGAAAACACTATTTTAAAATTACATTACTTTTCCAGGATGTTCATGACCATACGAACCCTGTAAGGCATGCCTCATAATATGAAAGTAAAACATTCAGGTTTCACACAATTAAATATGTTTTCAAAATGCATACTGCCTCCAGCTCACATTGTAAAGTGTTGGGTGACACACTGATTGGGAGGAAAAACAACAGTTGACACACTGTGAATTTAGCCAGCAACATTTTTATTTTCTGCTTAAAAACATTTTTACCGGTTAATGGAAACCCTGAGCCAGACTGTCCTATTGGACCTTTTTCGATCGTATAATATGTTGAGAGTAGACCCACAACTGATTCAAATGGAATGGATGAAATGAAACATTCAAATAACAGGGCTTTTTGCCATTATTCAAATTATATTTTTTTCTACAGTTTCCAATTGTACTCACTTGAAAACAATAATGCAATATTCATTGCATTATGGTGTTGTAGGCTAATCTAGGTAGAATAATAGTATTGTCCACAAAGCCATACAAATTGGATTAACTGTATAACAGATTTTTTTTATTTTGTGAGGTGAGCCAGCAAAAACAAAAAAAGAATCATACTAATAATTTTACAAAAAATGTTGCAACCCTTGAAATAATACAAAACAACCTTTGTACAAAACCTAGCAACCTCACCAAGAGATTTCAGCCTTTTGTTATTACTACTATTCCTAAACGGCAGGACAAGGAAGTGAATCCGGGTCACTGGCATGAAAGGCAAACACCCTATGCATTGTGCCAATAGGGTTAACCCACTTGGTAGGAATTGTATCATGGCTCATATAGCAAGGATTATGACAGTATAATGTTTTTGGATTGACAGTCACAGGGACCAGTAGGCTTGGGTGATATACCATTTATACCATCTAAAATGTGTAAAATAAATTATATCCAGCTCATGGCTCCAGCTATGCATATGGTTTGCTAACCTGCTAGCTAAGTGGCTAGATGTTAAGATACATCAGAGACATTCAATCCAATCCTGGATCAAGATCCCTGTTGCCTAAATTATTTTGTGCATCATTTTTTATCTATTTAACCTTTTCACATGCGAATTCCAAATATATCTAACAGTTGCCCCAGCATGAGTTGTTTTATGCACGTGACGTCAAACTGCACCAACTGTCCCAAAAAGTGATTGTTACGCAACACAACAGTTAACACGCGCTGCCTGCTAATTATCTATAGGCTGTTTCAACTTGTCAATTTCAAATTATCATCCAACAAGTTGTACTTTCAACCAACAGTTTCAATTGAGAGCCTCCCGAGTGGCGCAGTGGTCTAGCTGGGTGACACTAGAGATTCTGGGTTCGAGTCAATTACATTTGTATTGCCTAAACAAGATCTTTTTGAGCTGCGTGTCTCATGTCTTGGCTGTCTTGACATTCATGCGCAATGAGGCACCTGGCCTCTCCGCTATTCCTTTATGTTCCTGTGGATAGTATACAGAAAATTGGTGCAGGTTGACTGATTTTATGTGTGGTATGATTGTTAGTTAAGATCTGGACAAACAATCCACCTACCACTATTGTCGCTATGGATAGAGGGCAGAATAGAGGTGACTGTATAGTAAGCGAAAAAGAAAAGGGTAGTGCATAAGGTAAGTACAAAAACACCTTGATAGGAGAGGCGCATGCAAGGAGACATTTGGCAATATAGAATAAATGACATAGTAAAAACTGCACAATGGGGACTGTAAATTTGTAAGTCGCTCTGGATAAGAGCGTCTGCTAAATGACTTAAATGTAAATGTAAAACAGGGGGGAAAAGCACTACCCTCCCATGTGCCCAATATATTTTTTTAAATTGCGTGATTGTTTTTTTAAATCACACAACCCTCCACAAAGCAACAAAAGAAAGTTTGACAACTCTACCCTATTTTGGACCAGCCCCCCCCCCCCCTGTGCGCCACCATCACTTGTGCGCTACAAAAACACCACTAAACAACAGCCTCTTGCTAGGTTTGCACTGGAATGAAAGAAAACGTAAACCTGGAAAATCAAAACGGAGTAAAAAAAAACTGAATTTGAGAAAAAAAAAACAGAATCAGGCAAAAAAAAAATGGAACATTTTATAAGGCCCTATTTTCCCCATCTAATCTCAGTTTTCTTCTAGTGTGTGTGTGTGTGTGTGTGTGTATGTATGTATGCATGTATGTGTCCGTGCGCATGTGGCATGGGACCTCCTTGATCATGTGCATGAGGGACATTACTGAAGCGTGTTAGAATGTGATCTGGCTGTGAGTGTACCAAGCTCTGGTCTATTCATCTCCCAAACAGAACAGACAGCCATTCCCTTCAGAGGCCTAGTGCAGAGAGTAGAGTGGAGGGGAGTGGAGAAAGAGGGGCGATTGTGCTCTCAACTTCAGCAGAGTGAATTCCTCTAAAGGAACACATACACCTGGAAGGAATACACGTGATGCAGCCAACTACATTTCATTGCAGCTAATTTGATAGGCAGAGATCAAAACATACCCTAAATATGACATGAGTTAAGAGTTAATGGGCAGGATAAGAACATTCCTTTCATAAAACTAGGAAGGATCCATGGCTTTTTCTTGGCTTTGTAACACCCTGCAGAGGTTATGAACTCTCGAGTCTTTATCAACTGGTTGGAAGGATTCTGATCTTTTTTCTATCCCTCTTGTTTTCTTTGTACTTCGTTTCATTGGCACCGACCCCCCAAAGCTGTACCCAATAGCATACATATGGCTGGAGCTAAGAAAAGCATGGCAAGTTGGCCAAGAAGACAGACCTGCAAAAATAGCAAGTATCTGAATGAATATGCTAATACGCCAATATGAAAGCAAATCTTGTCTGTGTATTTGAGGAATGTAGTGCATCATGCACAGTGCATGCATACCAACATGGAGGAGAACAACATCTTTTCCAGTATGGGATACAAACACAATATAATTTTGTAACCCCATCTTTTCCATTTACAATAAGGTTAGACCGATACCATCAACAGTATACAGTTTACAAGAGCAATAAAAGAGTAATAAGCTCTTAGGTGCAATGACACCATAGTATGAGATGAGATATGTGTTGCAAATAAAGCAATGTTACATTCTTCTCAGCAGGTAAACTACTTCCAATCTTTAGGTAGGCTATGTTACAATGTTGCATATGCCCAGTGTGGGCCTTTTAAAGTGGGGTGTGAACCTCAACATTTCAACTTTATTTTCTTCAGATAGAAATGGTAGCGTACTTTTACAGACTGCAACATGACAGCCGGATGTAGGTAAATGTAAAGAAACGGGTAGCGTTTGGCATCGAAACAATGACAACGTTCTGAACAAATATCGGTTGACTGTCATGCCTTGATCATGGAGCACAATGTATGGAACCAGAAGTATATTATTGTGGATTTGTCAAACTAACCCATTTATAGATGCAAACTACCTTTAGCGCCTATTGATGAAGTTATATTCTTCCCAGGGGGACTTTTGTTAAGGGTTTGGTTTAAACATTTGCTCTAAATGTTTGTTTTTTTACAAAAAGTTTAATTACTACACATTTACAGGGTTAGGGTCCCACATGGTCATATCTCCACGTTACAGTGCTTGTATGTTACAGCGCTTGTTTACGGTAGATAGACAGAAGACAGAGGTGACCACCTGTGCCAATTATCTATTTAGCGTGCTCCAAAAACCTGTGTGTAAGCGTAACTGGGGAGGAAGTATAGTTTGTCAACTGAAGGAACACACAGCATAAGGATCTGTGCAAATCTGCTACCATAACCACGGGAAGTAGTTTGGGGGTGGGGGGGCTGTGATTTTTTGGGCCGACGTGGGGAGGGATGCAGAAGAAAAAACATTGCACGCACTGAAGACGTCTATATTGGTCTGCTAATACAGGACTCGTAATGGCCCAGTGGACTACTTTTGCGAGAAAAAAATAAATAAACTTAATGACTTTGAGTGTTTACCAGCATCTGTAACTTGAGTCTGATAATAATCTGTACAAAACATTTAATCTGATATTACTTACTTGATATATGTTTTTCCTGTTTCTTGAAATACTTGCAAAGTATTTCTATGGTGGGGGTGCAACTCATTTCTATGTGACAACTCAAATGATCTATTCATTCCTTTTCCATTTTAGTAGATGTTCTTTTCCAGAGCAACTTACAGTACAGCGAGTGCATACCTTTTCATACTTGTCACCTATGGGAATCGACCCCACAACCTAAGCATTGCAAGCGCCATGCTCTACCAACTGAGCCACATCACCACCTCACATCATCACAAATGTCTTAATGTTCTCAATTACTGTATTGTGCATTGTTTTTCTTCATGGTTATGGAGTCTACAGGTACAAACCTAGATGACAGATGACAGTAATGAACATTTACATTAATTGGTTTGTAAGGATGGTCAATTAATACTGCACAAGAAGTGGTTGTTTTCCATGATATTTGATCAAGAAAAAGATTTCATTTGATGTGGATGTTTTTGCCCATAACTTTACACCTTTTATGTAAATGTTTGAGCACAACAGGGTTTTGTTCTTTCTGGATTCCATTAGAATGACAATTGCAGAGAAAGGGACAGGGCAACAACTCTTACATCCCAATTATTGAATCCTGCAAGACTTAAGTTCTTAAGTTCACTACGGTTTGTCTCATCCTGGATGCTGATTGGTTAAAACCGCATTCCAGCCGGTGTCTATTCCACAAGTTAACCACCGACTAAAGCTGACGTTGAAAAGCCTATTTACTCTGTTCCATCTCACTGCACAATTCACTGTCTCATCAGCCCAGCCAGGCAATTTATAAACTTGATCTCGACTTTAAAAAGCATCATCAGCATTTGTATAAACCTTGCTGTCTGTCTCTCCGACATTTGCAACATTGTTTCAAAATTGAAATTCGATCTCCAGCTGCCCCATAGTAATGAACATCCTTGGACTCTGGAGGAGACAGACAGGCAGGCAAGGCAGCTTTTCTAAGCCAGTCGAAATCATGAATTATCTGGCATCATTGTTATGGATATATACAAGGAAATATCAATAAAAAACAGGTAAAAACAAAATGCAGCTAGTTTGATGTCTTTCCAACTTCAGTTTGAAGTGATTGTGGTAGGTGTGTTGTTGGCTAGCTCCTCTGAACAACAGTGTCCTGACAAGAAAGAACATGTTTTATGCCAGGCGAAATTGCGCATCATTAGCTCATTATTATGGATGTATCCAAATAAATGTCACTAGAAAACAGCTTAAACAAATACAAATACTAGTTTTCTGTTATTCTGGTTGAACTTATTGACCTGACTGTAAGTGGAACATTTGGAACAAATGACTGGGTCCGTCCATAGATACAGGAGCTACATCTTGTGCAATAATTAAATAGTGTGAATAAATTCATCAAAAAAAGTGTTTTAATGGAAATTTGTCAATCATTATTTGAATATGATGGTAACCCGTTGTTTAAAGTGGTAATGCCATCGAAGACGGTGTTTGGAGGATATATTGGCACCTTTTGCAGGCCCAAGACGAACAACACCGGTGACAATATATCCTTCAAATACTGGCTTCTCGGGCATTATCGCGTAATTATACACCTACTTTTTTTGCCAAAGCAGAGATGCGGTGGGAAAAATTGCCACCCTACAGATGTCTATATCTGTCCCTAATACTTGTAAGGGCTGGTGCACTACTTTTGTATTATATATTATTATTATTGTTTTTTTTCCCCTTCTTCTAGATGTGCTGAAGCACCCCTACTTCTCAGGGCTATGTCTGCTACAGTATCTTTTTATTGATAAGATTATTTCAGGCTGAGAGAAGGGGCATATCAGCACGTTTATTAACATTTCTAAACATTAAAACACAGCGTCAGATTGTAGTTCACAGGCAGCCAACCATGGGCAGTTATCTACCGAAACCCCGATGAAGAAGCTAATGTCAAACTTGATCTAGATAGACTGTATCACATCCGGACATGATTGGGAGTCCCATAGGGCGGCGCACAATTGGCCCAGCGTCTTCCGAGTTTGGCCGGGTTAGGCCATCAATGTAAATAAAAATGTGTTCTTAACGGACTTGCCTAGTTAAATAAAGTGTTAAATACAATGTACAAAAAAATGGCAAATAATGTATAGAAACCCCGCGCTTGAATTCCTTAGCTCGGACAATACTTTCTAAGCTAATAGGCTGTTCGTGTGACAGACTACAGTGAATGCCTTGCGAGTTTATAGCTTACCTTTCATGCAAATAATGCCAATTGAGAAGAAAGTAGCCACCGGTGGCTTTCTGGTGTTGGTAACCTTAGAGTTTGTATTGCCTTCTCGCCGTTGTCGGTCATTCTTCGTAGATAGTTCCATGATTGTCAGCTACTTGGTACTAGAGACTGTAGCGACAAAAGGAAAACAGGGAACTCCGCACGTCAACGTCTGCGCAAAAAGAGCACAACCTATGCAGGTCGAGCAGAAGGTATGGAAGGTATGGCAACCTACTTCAACCACCTCTCCGGGAACACCAAGAGGGAAGACAACCACGTAAAAGAGCACTTTTTAGATATGACTGAATAGTTAGATAAATTTGGAAAACAAGTTTGCCATATATCCCATGTTCTTCTTGTAGTCTGTAATAGAAATGTAGATTGGGAATATTAATCTAGTATTTGCACAATCTTTTGGTTGATTTCGTACTCCACCTCTCTCTTATGAGCCGTCCACCTAGAAATCCGATCAAAAGACCTGTTCAGTCCTGAACCCACATGAGTCTCGATCATCGGTGCCTGGAACTCGTCTTTTTCTCCAACAACGCGTACTCTTACTCACTCCCATTGCCGTCGCTTCCGGTATCTTGGCTGGTAATCGCATGCTAGGGATAAAGAATACAATGCTGCTTCCCCCTGGTTGAAAGTAGTCAAGAGAGATTTGTTCAACGTGTATTAAATAACTTAATTGTTATGGAAACACTACAACTCCACTGCAAATTATTCAAAATAAACTAAAATAATGGGTAATTTCCTAAATGTACAGTTTGTATAGCCTAACATAAATTATTTTGATTTCTCAGCCAGGCGAACACAAATCAAATGTATTGGTCATATACACGTTTAGCAGATGTTATTGAGTGTGTAGTGAAATGCTTGTTACCTTTATGCATCCTGGACTTTGGCGATCAAATGGTCAAGTTTACACAGAGTGTGTCCACTCTTGGACACTTCTGTAGTAGCACTTTCATTACTAGCCTACAAGTTAAGAAAAGCATAAGAATAGAATCTTCTTGATTGGCATTCATCTCATGAATAGACCTTGTGAATAAAGGAAAAGCCAGCCACATCCCTACACCAACACCTCACTTCTAGCTAAACACCTTATTCGCCTGCTTTGAGGATAACAACATGAGCCGCCGACATGGGTCCCCAGCACTCACGAGGACTATGTGCTCCTGATCTCTGTGGCCAATGTGAGTAAGGCATGTATGCGGGTTAAGACTAGCAAGGCTGCCGGCCCAGACAGCATCCCAAGCGGCATCCTCAGAGCATGTGCAGACCAGCTGGCTGGAGTGTTTACAGCCTTCTCTCACTATCCCAGTCTGTTGTCCCCACTTGATTCAAGATGTCTACCATCATTCCTGTATCCAAGAAAGCGAAGGTAACTGAACTAAATGTCTATTCCCCGTAGCACTTATTTCTATAATCATGAAGTGCTTTGAGAGGCTCGTTACAGTCTGAAACCCTCCCTGTGCAACTAGGTCCTGGACTTCCTGACAGGCCGACCCCAAGTGAAGATAGACAACAACTCCTCCGCCACGATGATCTTCAACACAGGGGCCCACGGGGGTGCATGCTCAGCCCCCTCCTGTTCATCCATGACTCCATGGCCATGCACGTCTCGAACTCAATCATCAAGTTTGCTGACGACACAACAGTGGTAGGCCTGATTACCAACAACAACGAGACAGCTAAACAGGAAGGAGGTGAATGCCTTGGCGGAGTGGTGAAAGGAAAATAACCTCTCCCTCAACGTCAACAAAACGAAGGAGCTGTGCGGGCAGTGTCACCGCTTGGTACGTCAACTGCACCGTCAGAGACCACAGGGCTCTCCAAAGTGTGGTGTGGACAGCCCATCGCATCATCTGGGGCACACTGCCTGCCCTCCAGGACATCTACTGCAACCAGTGTCACAGAAATGCCAAGAACATCGTCAAGGACTCCTGCCACCCGAGCCACGGCCTGTTCACCCCGCTACCTTCTAGGAGGCGTAGACAGTACAGGTGCATCAAAGCTGGGACTGAGAGACTGATAGAATCGGTTTATCTCCAGGCCATCAGAATGTTTAACAGTCACCACTAGCTGGTCTCTGCCCAGTATCCTGCCCTGAACCTCAGACACTGTCACTGCTACCACCCGGCACTCTACCCTGCACCTTAGATCCCGCTGCCCTATGTACATATAGGCAACATTGGTCACTTTAATAATGTTTACACACTATTTAACACACTTTATACAGTATATAGTGTGTTCTGGTCATGGATCATGCTATAAATACTACTATACTCACCTTTTCTATTCACATACTGTTCATAATGTCTAGACACACCATTCACATATATATTACTTATCCTTGAAGCTAATTTCCTGCAATTCCATACATTTTCCTATGGGGATTTGTAATGTTTTCTCGACATAGTTCATTCTAATATTTCTACTACTGTACATGGCACTTTAGTTCCACTGTTTATACTCACCGCATATTTATTTATATACTGGATTCTTGACATAGCTCACTCAAATATATCTACTGCTATACATATCATGCCTAGGATATCTTGTGTAAATTCATCCGGTGTAGGTACGTATGGATTGCATTCGGATTACTGTTACAGTGCTATTTAGGTTGGTATTGGATTTTTCCCCCAGACATTTCTTGTCAATATTTATTTATTTTATTATTTGTGTACCTAACATTTTCCTGTAATGTTCGGAGTTAGTAAAATAAGCATGTCGCTGCACCCGCTATAACATCTCAAATCAAATCAAATTGTATTGGACGCGTAACATATTTTGCAGATGTAATTGCAGGTGCAGCTTAATGCTTATGTTTCTATCTCAAACAGTGAAAGTATACCTAACAGTACAAAACAATTCACACAAATCCCTCAAATAAAAATGAAAACATTAAGAAGTATCAGAAAAGCAATGTCAGAGCCCGGAATACGAATATATATACAGCTGAAGTCGGAAGTTTACATACACCTAGGTTGGAGTCATTAAAACTTGTTTTCAACCACTCCACAAATTTCTTGTTAACAAACTAAAGTTTTGGCATGTCGGTTAGGACATCTACGTTGTACATGACAAAGGTAATTTGTCCAAAAATTGTTTACAGACAGATTATTTCACTTATAATTCACTGTATCACAATGCCAGTGGGTCAGACGTTTACATACACTAAGTTGAATGTGCCTTTAAACAGCTTGGAAAATTACAGAAAATGATGTCATGGCTTTAGAAGCTTCTGATAGGCTAATTGACATCATTTGAGTCAATTGGAGGTGTACCTGTGGATGCATTTCAAGGCCTACCTTCAGACTCAGTGCCTCTGCTTGACATCATGGAAAAATCTAAAGTAATCAGCCAAGACCTCCACAAGTCTGGTTTATCCTTGGGGGCAATTTCCAAACGCCTGAAGGTACCACGTTCATCTGTACAAACAATATTATGCAAGTATAAACACCACTGGACCACGAAGCCGTCATACCGCTCAGTAAGGAGACATGTTCTGTCTCCTAGAGATGAACGTACTTTGGTGCGAAAAGTGCCAATCAATGCAAGAACGGCAAAGGATCTTGTGAATGTGCTGGAGGAAATAGGTACTTCCACTGCTCCAAAACCGCCATCAAAAAAGCCAGACTACGGGTTGCAACTGCACACGGGGACAAAGATCATACTTTTTGGAAAAATGTCCCCTGGTCTGATGAAACAAAAATAGAACTCTTTGGCCATAATGACCAACGTGATGTTTGGAGGAAAATACCGCTATCCCAACCGTGAAGCACGTCGGTGGCAGCATCATGTTGTGGGGGTGCTTTGCTGCAGGAGGGACTGGTGCACTTCACAAAATAGATGGCATCAATATAGGAAAATAATGTGGATATATTGAAGCAACATCTCAAGACATCAGTTAAAGCTTGGTCGCAAATGGGTCTTCCAAAGGGACAATGACCCCAAGCATACTTCCAAAGTTGTGGCAAAATGGCTTAAGGACAACAAAGTCAAGGTATTGGAGTGGCCATCACAAAGCCCTGACCTCAATCCTATAGAAAATGTGTGAGCAGAACTGAAAAAGTGTGTGCGAGCAAGGAGGCCTACAAACCTGACTCCGTTACTCCGTTAGCTCCGTCAGGAGGAATGGGCCAAAATTCACCCAACTTATTGTAGGAGGCTTGTGGAAGGCTACCCGAAACATTTGACCCAAGTTAAACAATTTAAAGGCTATGCTAACAAATACTAATTAAGTGTATGTAATCTTCTGACCCACTGGGATTGTGATGAGAGAAATAAAAGCTGAAATAAATAATTCTCTCTACTTTTATTTTGACATTTCACATTCTTAAAATATAGTGGTGATCCTAACTGACCTGAGACAGGGAATTTTTACTTGGATTAAATGTCAGGATTTGTGAAAAACTGAGTTTAAATGTATTAGGCTAAGGTGTATGTAAAATTCCGACTTCAACTGTACATAGGTGTACAGAGGCCCATTATCAGCAACCATCACTCCTGTGTTCCAATAGTACATTGTGTTAGCTAATCCAAGTTTATAATTTTAAAAGGCTAATTGATCATTAGAAAACCCTTTTGCAATTATGTTAGCACAGCTGAAAACTGTTGTTCTGATTAAAGAAGCAATAAAACTGGCCTTCTTTAGACTATTCTATTCTGAGAAATGAAGGCTATTCCATGTGAGAAATTGCCAAGAAACTGAAGATCTCGTGCAACGCTGTGTATTAATCCCTTCACAGAACAGCGCAAATGTTCTCTAACCAGAAAAGAAAGAGGAGTGCGAGGCCCTGGTGTACAACTGAGCAAGAGGACACGTACATTAGAGTATATGGTTTGATAAACAGATACCTCACAAGTCCTCAACTGGCAGTTACATTAAATAGTACCTGCAAAACACCATCGTCATCAGTGAAGAGGCAACTCCGGGATGCTGGCCTTCTAGGCAGAGTTGCATAAAAAATCCATATCTCAGACTGGCCAATTTAACTAAAAGATTAAGACGGGTAAAAGAACAGACACTGGACAGACAACTCTGACTAGAAGGCGAGCATTCCGGAGTCGCCTCTTCACTGTTGATGTTGAGACCCACTCCTCTTTCTATTCTAGTTAGGGCCAGTTTGCTCTGTGAAGGGAGTTGTACACAGCGTGTTAGGAGACTTACCTTGTGCAGATGCATAATGGGCTTTGCAGGCGTGGTTCCCTTGCGGACGCTGAATACATTTAATTTAACTGCTGAAAAACCTCCCACTTGCTGGCCAACACGTTTCTCCTGGAGTTTTCATTCAATAGGGTTTTCAGTACATTTATCTAAAGCCACCTTTTAAATTTGGTGTACATACACTGCTCAAAAAAATAAAGGGAACACTTAAACAACACAATGTAACTCCAAGTCAATCACACTTCTGTGAAATCAAACTGCCCACTTAGGAAGCAACACTGATTGACAATAAATTTCACATGTTGTTGTGCAAATGGAATAGACAACAGGTGGAAATTATAGGCAAATGAGCAAGACATCCCCCAATAAAGGAGTGGTTCTGCAGTGACCACAGACCACTTCTCAGTTCCTATGCTTCCTGGCTGATGTTTTGGTCACTTTTGAATGCTGGCGGTGCTTTCACTCTAGTGGTAGCATGAGACGGAGTCTACAACCCACACAAGTGGCTCAGGTAGTGCAGCTCATCCAGGATGGCACATCAATGCAAGCTGTGGCAAGAAGGTTTGCTGTGTCTGTCAGCGTAGTGTCCAGAGCATGGAGGCGCTACCAGGAGACAGGCCAGTACATCAGGAGACGTGGAGGAGGCCGTAGGAGGGCAACAGCCCAGCAGCAGGACCGCTACCTCCGCCTTTGTGCAATGAGGAGCAGGAGGAGCACTGCCAGAGCCCTGCAAAATGACCTCCAGCAGGCCACAAATGTGCATGTGTCTGCTCAAACGGTCAAAAACAGACTCCATGAGGGTGGTATGAGGGCCCGACGTCCACAGGTGGGGGTTGTGCTTACAGAACAATGGTGGCCATCTTGAAGCATGTGAGAACAGCAAACTGGTATATGAAGAGATTGAATATGTCTGTAAACACACCAGCCAGCTGGTCTGCGCATGCTCTGAGGACTCAGCTAGGGATGCCATCTGGGCCGGCAGCCTTGTGAGGGTTAACACATTTAAATGTTTTACTCACGTTGGCCCACAGAGAAGGAGAGGGACGCAGTCCTTGGTAGCAGGCCACGTCTGTGGCACTGTATTATCCTCAAAGCTGGCAGAGGTGTTTCGTTTTTCTGGAAGCAAGACGTCGGTGTCTGTGACATGGCTGGTTTTCTTTTTGTCCGTAATTGCCTGTAGACCCTGCCACATACGTCTTGTGCTGGAGCCGTTGAATCACAACTCCACTTTGTCCCTATACTGACATTTTGCTTGATTGATTGCCTTGCAGAGGGAATAACTACACTGTTTATATTCGGCCATATTCCCAGTCATCTTTCCATTGTTAAATGCAGTGGTTCGCAATTTTCAGTTTTGTGCAAATGCTGCCATCTATCCACAGTTTCTGATTAGGGTATATTTTAATAGTCACAGTGGGTACAACATCTACAATGCACTTCCTTATAAACTCACTAAATCAGCATATACATCGATGTTATTCTCTGAGGCTGTCTGAAACATTTCCCAGTCTGCGTGATCAAAACAATCTTGAACTGTGGATTCAAATTGGTCAGACCAGCGTTGAATAGTTCTAGTCACAGATTCATCCTGTTTGAGTTTCTGCCTATAGGATGGTAGGAGCAAAATGGAGTTGTGGTCGGATTTGCCGAAGGGTGGGCAGAGGAGGGCCTTGTATGCATCGCAAAAGTTAGGGTAGCAGTGATCCAGTGAATTGCCTGCACAAGTGCTACAATCAATATGCTGATAGAATTTAGGTAGCCTTGTTCTCAAATTTGCTTTGTTAAAATCCCCAGCTACAATAAATGCAGCATCAGGATATATGGTTTCCAGTTTGCATCGAGTCCAGTGTAATTCCTTGGAGGGACGTTGTGGTATCGGCTTGAGGATGGATATAACCGGCTGTGAAAATAACCCAACGAGAATTCTCTTGGGAGATAATATGGTCCTCATTTGATTGTAAGGAATTCTAGGTCAGGTGAACAAAAGGACTTGAGTTCCTGTATGTTGTTACGATTACACCACGAGTTGTTAATTATGAAGCATACACCCCCACCCTTCTTCCCAGAGAGATGTTTATTTCTGTTGGCATGACACAAAGTATCCTGGTGGCTGTACAGAGTCCGTCAACATATCCCGAGAGCCATGTTTCTGTGAAACAGAGAATGTTACAATCAAGGATGTCTCTCGAAAAAGCAACCCTTGCCCTAATTTTGTCTACCTTGTTACCCCGAGAGTGGACTTTGGCGAGAAAGCGGTGGGTGGTGTGCACGCCTTCGAAGCCTGACCAGGAGGCCGCCCCATCTCCCTCTTCTGCGGCAACGTTGTTTTGGGTCGGCCTCTGGAATCAGATCAAATGCCCTGGGTGGTGGTGCGAACAAAGGATCCGCTTCGGGAATGTCTTATTCCTGGTCGTAACGTTAGCTCACTAAGTCCTCTATCCAGCTTCATGATACACCCCTCAGGTGTCTGCCAGTCGAATACACGTCACTTTCTAAAATGTAATATAACAGAGAGCAAGAGAGAGTTAGGCACAATGGGCAGGGGAACACATTTTTATTGGTAGACAGGCAGAACCGACAGTGGAAAAGACAGATGTACAGATGACATATCCAGTATAACATGTAAGAACCAAAATAGATACAAGACAGACAGAACCTTACTAGAGCAGATGCATTGCAGCATATTGTTCAGCTGAACCTGAATGGCTTTTAAGTACAAAAGATGAATCACAAACCCTGATTATGAAAAGTGTGAACAGATATGTCAAACTACTACGCAGATACCCAATATGTACCAGTGTTAAAAGGACAACAAAAACAAAATGTTGAACAAGGTTGTATTCATTCGGGCACACAGTTTCAAAACGTTTCAAGACTTTGTGTAACGTCAAACAAAAAAGTGTTTCCTTTTGTACATTTTCAGATAAACGGGGAGGTGCTTTCTTTAATTTTGTGCCTAGTGAATATATCACATAACATGCCATTTATGTTCAATGTTGATTTTCTTTACATTACAGTTGATCCCATGTGGCTCAGTTGGTAGTGTGGCACTTCCAACACCAGGGTTGTGGGTTAAATTCCCATGGGAGCCCAGTACAAACAAAATATGAAAATTACGTACTCACTACTGTATGTCGCTCTGTCGCTCTGGATAAGAGCGTCTGCTAAATGAATAAAATGTAAATCAAAAAATAGAGACCCACCCAAGAGTTGTGCAAAATTATCACCCCCCAAAAAGAATCATATATACACATTTAGTATCATGTATCATCCCAAGTAACTCCAATTTAAACCATAATCTTAAGAGAGTGCCTGCTGGTGGTGATCATAACATCAGACAGTAAAATTCAATGACCTCATTCTGGGTGGAGCCATCTGGTGAATTCAATGACTTTTCAAGCATCTTACTTCAGAACACCCATGGCACCAGTGGGTGGCAGCAATGTGCTTAACATCAACCCTGTTATCTATGGTTACTTCCCAAATGGCACCCTATTCTCTATTTAGTATGCTACTTTTGACCAAGGCCCATAGGAGGGCCCTGGTCAAAAGTAGAGCACTATGTAGGGAATAGGATGCCATTTAGGACACCCACCTATACTAGTCACACAGTATTTCATTTTATTCGCCCTATTATCCAAAGCTTTCTACCAACACCCTGTCTCCCTAGCAATCTCAATAGGCAACGAAAGGGTTAATAAATCTTAAGTTTATGTAAATCCTGCCAGAATGACAGCAAACCAATTTCCTACCAACATGTAGTTAGCTCTATCTGGGGGGGAGGGGGAATCCGTTTTTGTTTTACAAGGTAAAAATGCAAAACAATTTGCAATGTTAAAACAAGGAATAGCGGCACAGGAATACTAAATCAAGACTGTAGGATTCAGCACAATTAAACAAAAGTATTTTACAGGGATATCGCAATTACAGAAAAGCACAGCAATGGCAACAGAGATTCCAGATGTAACTAAACCGTGTACACACACACAGTTATTTACTAAGGGTTTACAGGAAACATTTCACAAGAGGTGTGTTTCTTGCTGGGTAGTTTCCCAGTCTGATCCCAATAGCCTATAGGGACACACGCCTGTTTCAGGAAATGCCCTGTTTTTAATGTGTCCCATAGCCAACATGCCCTGTATACCTCTAGCCCAGAAAACATTCCCTCACCGGTAGAGGGTGTGGCAGGGGGGTCTTTGGGAGGAGGTCCTGATTACTGAGAGGGAGAAGCGGGCATGTCTTTGGGACCAGAGTATCTGAAAGAAACAGGCAACCGCATGGTTGCCTTGGGTTCAAGGCTCAGAAGACTTTAGAGCAACATGGATGTGTCTTTAGGGAAGTGGTTGTGGTAGCAGAGATCAAAGTGTCGCTGAATCTTTGGGCTTCTGGCTCTGGGAGCTGACTTGGTGTAGTAGGTAGATGTTTCTTTGGGGCAGTGTTTATTTTGGTGGGCTTAGACAGAAGTAATGTGTGCTAGTATGTTGCTAATTTCTCAGTTTCCGCTGTACAGATCTACAGTGCTGGAGCTCAGGCCACGGCTCTCCTTTAGCCTGCTGATGCCTGGACCCTGAGAAAGAAAGAGAGAAGAGGAGTTAGAGAAAGGGGGGCATCAATATATGCATCATAATTAAAGGAAAGAAGCTACCACACAAATAAAATAACATTTTATTTATCACATGCGCCGAATACAACAGGTGTAGACTTTACAATGATATGCTTGTTTACGAACCTTTCCCAGCAATGCAGAGTTGAAAAAATTAAATAGTAACTAACATAAGAGGTATAAAATAAAATACACATGAATGGAGCTATATACAGGAAGTACCAGATCAATGTACAGAGGTACGAGGTACTTAGTGTATGTACATGAAGGCAGGGTAAAGTGACTAGGCATCTGGATAGATTAGAGTAAAATAAAGAGTAGCAGCAGCAAATGTGTAAAAGTGTGTGTGTGCAAATGTATGTTTGTGTTGTGTCTGTATGCGTTGTTTGAAAGTGTGAGGGACGTGTGTGGGAGTGACAGTGTGTGTGTATACAGATAGTTCGGGTACCATTGGTTGACTATTTAGCAGTCTGGCTATTTAGCTGTCTTATGGCTTGAGTGTAGAAGTTGTCTCGGAGCCTGTTGGTCCGAGAGCAGATGCTCCAGTACCATTTGCAGGACGGCGAAGTATACAAAGAATCACTTTTATTACTAACATCTCAGCCTCACTGCTTTCATACCTTAATATATGCATATTACTGTAGCAGTCATATGGCTCCCTGATTTCTACATCCCACGGAGCTACTAGACAGTGTCTCTTACCTGGAAACCATCTAGGTCACTGGCCTTGTTCAAGTAGTTCAGGGAGGCAGCTCTCTTCATGCTGTTGGAACACCCCCCAAAAAGTTACATTTAAAGTAACCTTTATTTAACTAGGCAAGTCAGTTAAGAACAAATACTTATTTACAATGACGACCTACCGGGGAACAGTGGGTCATCGGATGGGGCCACGGTGTCTCCTGACCCCTCCTGTCTCAGCCTCCAGTATTTATGCTGCAGTAGTTTATGTGTCGGGGGCTAGGGTCTGTTTGTTATATCTGAAGTACTTCTCCTGTCCTATCCGGTGTCCTGTTGTGAATTTAAGTATGCTCTCTCTTTCTCTCTCGGAGGACCTGAGCCCTAGGACCATGCCTCAGGACTACCTGACATGATGACTCCTTGCTGTCCCCAGTCCACCTGGCCAAGCTGCTGCTCCAGTTTCAACTGTTCTGCCTGTGATTATTATTATTTGACCATGCTCGACATTTATGAACATTTGAACAGCTTGGCCATGTTCTGTTATAATCTCCACCCGGCACAGCCAGAAGAGGACTGGCCACCCCACATAGCCTGGTTCCTCTCTAGGTTTCTTCCTAGGTTTTGGCCTTTCTAGGGACTTTTTCCTAGCCATCGTGCTTCTACACCTGCATTGCTTGCTATTTGGGGTTTTAGGCTGGGTTTCTGTACAGCACTTTGAGATATCAGCTGATGTACGAAGGGCTATATAAATACATTTGATTTGGGTTAACTGCCTTGTTCAGGGGCAGAACAACAGATTTTCTCAAGCCAGACTTTTGCTAGGACTGTCTGGGAGTGGTCTGAGTGATGGACAAGCCTAGTGGGAGGGATATTTAACCTGAAAACTAGTGGTTATTGGCAGAGAATTGAAACTCTTGTTATTGGTCTATTATTATGGTCTACTATTGGTGACGTCGCCTGGCAAACCAAAACAGGCAGAAAATCCAGGTGGTCTTTTCAAACAGCACTTACACTAAAAGGGCATTATCATTGTCACAGTTTTATTCCAACATAGAAAAATCATGTTTTTGACTACACTGGGCTTAAGAACACCAGACCTGGGTTCAAATACATGCATGTTTAAGTATTTGTATTTTAAATAATGTGTATTTTAGTTTTTTCAAATAATGTGGCTGAATCAACTACTTCTATTTGAAGTATTTGAAAGTATTAGTTTCAAAAAAAGTATTAGAAAAGATCCCATAAATAGCCTAGTATTAGAAACTACTTTCAAATACTTGTTTCCAAATATATTATTTAAAATACCCCTAGGACAAAAAAGACCTGGGTTCAATTGCATGGAATATTTGTGTATTTCAAAATACATTCAAATATTCAACTACTTGCATTTTAAAAAGAGTAGAAATATCCAAATGTATGTGAAAGTAATTGAAATTGTATTTGAACCCAATTCTGAAGGACACAAGAGGTTGTTTGTGATCTGAGCATGTGCCTGCTAGACTTTTAGACATCAAATTATGATCCATCTAACCCAGTTTTAGCAGATTTTGTCATGTTAATGTGAAAAGTGTGTTTCAGCTTTGCCAGGCATCTTGACGCGTTTTTTTCCCCCGTGACTTTCATTGAGTTATTTTCATTAGGCACCAAACAGATGTTAGACTATGTCCATTGCAAAATGCTTTCTGTTGTGTGCCCTAAAGAACACGACTCAGTTCTTAATTATATTCATCTGGACAGTGATGGTGTTGTTCTTACTTGGTGCTGGTTCTGGTTGGTTCTGGAGGTCCATTGCCCTGTAGTTTTTTCACTAGTAGCTCGCTGCTTCTACGCAGGACGTCCCTTAGCTTCCCTAGGGAACCACTGCGCTGTAGCGCCCCACTACCATCCTGTAGATACACCCACACATCAATGACCCTACACATACTGTACACATATACAATCAAACCAATTAGTAAACATGAAGACAACCACACATCAGGGACCCCATATACACATATTAAAATTACACAATCAGCGCAAATCAGATGACCTGCAGAAAACCACAGCTCATTAAGCTGGCAGGCACTTTCACAATAAAAAGAGACTGCAGCCCAATCCACACACTCCACATTGATTAAATAGACGTGGCTTTACTGGGTTATCAGTTATGTTAATTTCAGATTCAGATTGAAGTTGACATGAATATGCTTGTGGCATAGGAAGGTGCCAATTAGTATTTCCTGTAGGCAGGGGATCCCTTTTTTTTTAACGTGGCCAACTTTATGGAATAGAGGTAAAAGGTACACAAGTGGAAGAGGTATGAATGTTTGTTATTTCACTATAGAGGTGGTCTACAGTGGGCTCCACCTGTCAATCCATGCATCACTTTCGTCCAGACGTGTCTGTCCTACATAATAGGTCCCTCTGGATCCAAACCAGACATTCACAGGACTTTGTAGCATCTTTTGAACTGGACACTTCACAGCATTTTGATAAAGTGATTTTCATAGCATTTTCGCTATCCCTTAACCTGCTAAGTTAATTCTACTAACCTGCTGCGTAAAATCAGGAAGATGTGCAGAGAGAAATGACACCTCACAAATTAAAAACTTTATTTGGGAATACCAACAAGCATTGATGCAACAATCACAATGCAAGAAGAAATGGTAAATATTATGCAGTCCTACATTCTAAGATGGTGCTTATAGAGCTTGCCATGGAGTTTACTTCTGCCCTAGGAAACAGAAGTTCACACTATATAACATCAATTACAGACAACTTTAATAATTAAATCAGCATTCCACTATAACAATATTGTCCGAATTACATGATGAACATTGTTGTTTCTCTCCCTCTTTTTCAGTGTTGCTTGCATTCTTGAAAGTATGCTTTATGGCTAGGAATGTCAAAGGACATTTCAAAAGCCTGTGTGACGAGTGCCTTATCAAATCCATAAATATCATTACTACATTTACGCATAATATGGAAATTATAGTACATTCAGTTAGTTAAACACTTACGATAATGATCTTAAACCAGCACTGACTATGGGTTATGCAGTTCAAAAAGAGGTCTAGTCAAAATGGACAATGTTCACCTGTAATGAACTGTGTGACGTAAGGGGTAGGGAAGGCAACATATTAAAACACACAAATACACACATGCAATGATTCATACGTTTCCTCAAATGGCAACACTAATATGTCCTATAATCTCAACAACACATTCAAAGGCAATATGAAGCAGGCAATGAAGAGCCCACGTGGTCACTAACTTGCCCTTGGGTCTCAAGAGGTTAGAAAATCTAATTTGAAGGCAACAGATGTGCTGTTGCTTCGACAGGGATGTTTTGGCAACGTTACATGTTGGTTCTGTTACAGTAGCCTTTAACCAGATAATGTGCCACTATTCCCTTTTTAAAATGTAACCGATGCACGGTAAACAATAGGCCTACGGTGTGTAAAATGCTATGCATCAAAGAAGGGAGAGCAGTCTAGCCAAGAAGAACTCGAGCTCTCTGGAAATTATGAAGGTGACAGTTTGCTTATAAAGCTGCTGTATGACACAGGCTGAAAAAGGCTGCAGTGTGTTTTAGTCGATCAAGACAAAATAGGCAGCGGCTACTATAAGACCACATATTGGTAGTATAATAGGTTGACATACCACCGCCGCCTTCGGCAGTCAATACAAAGCAAGCATAATAAAAGTTGTAAATAAGAAAAACACACTAAATTAAAAATGAATAGGAAAAATATATATAAAAAGAGGATAAGTTTGAAACCCCAACATCAATCACTTTTGTCACAGCCAACCTAATATACCAAAGTCATACGCATTTATTACAATACAGTACCTTTTTAAAACTGCTCAGGCATATGGTTACACTTCAAAATGATGAAATTAACTTTAAGGAAGCAAATTATTATTAAGATACAGGCACCAAGTTAATCAACTGCAGACCCCAAGCCATTTTGTATTTGATCACAGACTATTTTCACCTGCCAGCTGCTTACAGTCCTGGGAGTGTACGTGTACGCTCTAGAAGGCAAAGCCACTCCAACACAAATACAGACTGAGGCCAATGCAAAGCAACAGTGAAGTCCTGAAGGGAGATGTGAGATGCAGACAGTCAAACCACAGCTACGTTGTGAAGGCAAAAGGACAGGCGTTATCATGGTAACAGACTGGCGTTTTGGGCAGATGTTAAGGGCTGTGGAAGCAGTTGCAGGTCATTGTCCAAAACCACTCTGGCATTTCTGCTTTGCTCTGTGTTCCCAACGGGCCACCGTATTTCCAAACACTTACCCCTTTCTATCATGCCATTACTAAATACAGTTGAATATTACATATGCATGTTAGAAGAAGACTGAGGTGGAGAGGGAGAGTTGGTGAGTTTTAGAGGAGAATGTGATAGGCATGACTTCATGTTATGGGAATAGGGAGAGAAAATTCTGACGAAGGAGCAAGACAAGGTTAGTGAAAGAAAAGGGTGAAAAGGGAGAGGGATCAGAGGGAAGAGGAAACCAAACATCCCAACGGTTGTCAGTACTGGGACAGACGTGACAACAGGGGGCAGTCTCGCCGAGGACACCAGGAACGGTAGAGGAGGAGCTTTTCATTTGGTGGTAGGAGAGAAGAGAAGGCCAAAGGGGATCGACAAAAACATCCTTTACTATTTGTTGGGGAAGAGGAGAGAAGGATGGAGGAATAATCTTGATGTGGCTTAGGCCTGAAGGAAAGAGGAAAAACACAAACAAACATATGATTAAAAAGCTCTGGGGTGGGGGCATCTTAATTATCCTAATGAGAAAAGATGTGATCTTGGCCAAATCTGCACTGCAGTATGATCTACTCTTGATTTAAAATAGAATCTATCTTAATTTGCATGGTATAAATGTTTAAATAGAAAGGAAGCATGCTTATGATGTGGCTCTGCCTTCCTATTCGAAGCTCAGAAATAATGTGTAGGCCTATGTGTTTATCAATTTACTTTAACAGCTTCACCATAAAATAGCAAATTAATGACTGGCAATCAAATAAATTCAAGTAGCCTTTCCTAACACATCAAATTCATCCATCCATAGCCTGCAGCATCCCAGCTGTGTTTTGTTTGAGGAATGAATAAACAGTGGGCAGTTTATGGATGGTGCTACAGCCTCCCTTCACCTACAGTGCTGGTCAGTGATGCTACTATTGTGTTTGTGTGCAGTCAGTCACTGTGACTCAGCCGTTTGCTGTACCGTCTCTGTGAGCAGACAAGCAAGGGTGGACTTGGCACACCGAGCCCAGCCAGTGACTGTGCACTGCAGACTGAAGGGCATGTGCAAGCATCAGCACTTCAGCAGCACAGTCATCAAACTAACAAATTGAGAGGCTGACGATGGCTAATACACCTGAAAATCTATCCATCTCTCTATACATATGATATACTGCTGTGAAGAAACTAGCAGTGGCACACGAGGAATATGTATAGACCTGATCATATGAATGCAGGACAGATAATTGTTATGAACATACCTTAAAAATTAATAAATAAACATTTTGGTTATAGATATGTTCAATAACATAAGGTAGTCTATATTAAGTGATAACAGCTAAAATTGTAACCCACACCCCGTACTAGGCTACATTATAATACACAAGATATAATAGCTCTCATATTGTAGTCTGTTTTCTGACATAAAGACCCCGCCCCAGCCCCCCCCCCAGCTTTGGTCCAACCTTAGTAGAATGCCGGAATCAAGAGGAAGAGTACAATCCACTGAACGAAGGAGGAACATTTGATGGACAGGCTGATTGGTTGCCATGGCAAGGGTAATCATCAAAAAGGTAGGTTAGTTGCACAAACAGAAAGAAAAAGGAACTTGAAGAGGATGACATGCATAGATGATGCAAAAAAGGCACCTACATCACAAGCACAGTACATACGCACATTCAAATCATGCATTTTTAACAGGCAAACATATACTGAGACAAGTTCCACATAACTACAGAATACGACCACAAGACAACACCTGCTTCCATGCTGCACAGAAAATCCCCACTACCCTCCGTGTACCGCTCTCAAACACTTGTTCAACACAGTGAGAAAGGAGTAAGGATGTAAGAGGGAAGGGACCTTGTGCCAACAATGCTGTTTTCAGCATACTTATATTTTTTCATAACTGATAATGCAGTAAATAGGCTATTCAATATACACTGAGTATACCAATCATTAAGAACACATTCCTAATATTGAGTTGCACCCCCCCTCTTTTGCCCTTAGAACAACCTCAATTCGTCTGGGCATGGACTCCAAAAGGTGTCGAAAGCGTTCCACAGGGATGCTGGCCCATGTTGACTCAAATACTTCCCACAGTTGTGTCAAGTTGGCTGGATGTCCTTTGGGTGGTGGACCAGTCTTGATACACGTGAAACTGTTGAGCGTGAAAAACCCAGCAGTGTTGCAGTTCTTGACACAAACCAGTGCGCCTGGCACCCACAACCGTACCCCATTCAAAAGGCACTTTTGTCTTGCCCATTCACCCTCTGAATGGCACACATACATAATCTGTCTCAATTGTCTCAAGGCTTAAAAGTCCTTCCCTTTATCTACACTGATTGAAAATTGATGCCACTTGTTAAATCCACAAGGGATCATAGACATACCAGGTGAAAACTACGTCATGGAACGAGGTGTCCCTAATGTTTTGTATACTCAGTGAGTCACACACTGGCCTTTAAACTGCACAAAGGAGTCAGAATCCAGAAGACAAGTTCACGTTTCAAGAAGCCAACTGTATTGCACTTTGAACGATTCAAAGTGAAAGACGTCTGAAATATGGACCCAAGAGGAGCCAAAAAAAGATTTTGAATGAAAAAGACACATCAGTTTATAAATCAATGTAGGTGATGAACTGGTAGTAAGTACCACACCAGAATTATACATGGGAAGTGATGAGCATCCCATACTCAAAATGTGTTAAGAAAACAACATAATTATGCTTAGAAGGAACCTTTTGTCAAATTTGACATGTTCATACAGTTGTACATGTATGAAATATTGATTTGATTCTCTATTCATTGAAATGGATGGATGGAGAAACATGTTCTTGAATCTGAAGAGTTTCCCCCTCGATTGCCATGATATTATTTCAACAGCTATGGCCATCACAATGATGGTAAACACGAGCATTCACCAAACAAGATTGACCTTGAGAAGACCGGCACAAACCTCAATAAATGGATGGGTTGGTGTGAACCTCATTGGACAATTTAATAGTGCGATCTATTAAAATCAATTTGTAGCAATCTCATTGGCAGAACTCAAGTGGACGAGTGAGCTTTGTAATCTTCTTACAAGATCATTAATTACACCCATGTGAAAGGTCTGATAATATGGTACTAGGTCCGCACAATTCCTATAGGAGACTGAATTTTGGCAAATGGAAAATATATTTTTAAACCCTCTGCATATCCGAATAATTGAGTTCAGACTGTGATAGCAAGCATCATATTTGTTCAGCCATCATACACGATTCAACAAATATATGCTCTACCCTTCATTAGAAGATCAATTCCAGATCTGAAAATAATTACATGAGCATAAGCAGAAAATAACAGAAAGGATTATGATGACACATGAATCAGCCGCAGCACAGCAGGTGGTTAATGGGTAATGTAGTGCAGTTCAAACCAATAGAACAACACGTTAAACATTGCTGGACTGTGTTAAAAAAAAAGGTGTGCCTCGCAGGCTAGCAGTTGTGGAACATGCGCGTTTGGAGTGGGAGGGCTGCAGTGAAGACTGGGTGTGCTAGTAGAAGAAGGCACAGACTCAGACTGGGGATCTCAGGGCAGTACCAGAAACGGGCATCCCAAATGGCACCCTACAGTGTTTCCCCTATACCCATTTGGCAACTGCTGCCAAACACTGAAATGTTTAAATTATGTATTCAATATAGATAAGTAAAATACAATACTTATGTGTTATTAGTTTAAGCACACTGTGTTGGTCTATTGGTGTGACTTAGATGAAGGTCAGATCAAACTGTATGACCAATTTATGCAGAAATCCAGGTAATTCCAAAGGGTTCACATACTTCTTCTTGCCACTGTATGTTTGAGTTACTCAGATAGCATAAGAACATGTCTTAAACCATGGCAAAATGTGTATAATTGCAGGAAATTAGCTTTAAAACTGCACATTTTCTCTCAGCATTCAGCCCTATGACAAAATGTGTATAATAAAAGGAAACTAGCTTTAAAAAAAAAAATCTCTTTTAGAGGCCAAGAGGAGGGCCTCTAAAAATGTTTGGGAGACAATGCCATTGGCCACGCCCACTACCATGCCCCCTCCCCCCCCCCTCCTCCCCTACACTAACGATGAGGTCGCAGTGCCTATTTTGGACACAGCCTAGCAGTAAACTCTCCCTATTAGCTCCTAACGGCAGAATCCCTTCTCACTATCCCGCACCGGCTTAGTCATGGCCCATCCGCAGCAGATCTGTAGCCCGACTTGCCTGCGCAGTAATAGCCCATTAAGTGCAGTAAGTGAGAAGGGGATTAAAGCACACGCCAGAATTGGAAGTCCAGATGTCCAAACAGGGACAAGCAGCCAGCATCTAACAGAGGCATTTCACTGCCAGGCTCAATTGGTTTGGATTCTAACCAGGTTTGGGCCCTTCCAGGGTTGGGGTCAATGGCATTTAAATCCATTCAACTTTCTGAATTGAGTGCATTGAAATGGAACTTCCCCAAACAAGGATGACTGAAAGGAAAGGCGGTCTGCCTAGTCACTGAATGCATTCAACTGAAATGTTTCTTCCACGTTTAACCCAACCCCTCTGAATCAGAGATACGCGGGGGACTGCCTTAAATCGACATCCAAGTCGTCAGTGCCCGGGGAACAGTGAGGGCCCTGGCAGAGTGGTGCCAGGAAAATAACCTCTCCCTCAATGTCGACAAAATTAAGGAGCTGATTGTGGACTTCAGGAAAGAGCAGAGGGAGCACGCCCCTATCCACATCGACGGGAGAAGGTGGAAAGCTTCAAATTCCTCTGCGTTACTTAACCCTGCACCTTAGAGGCTGCTGCCCTGTATACATAGACATGGAATCAGTGGCCACTTCATAATGGAACACTACTCACTTGAATAATGTTTACATACAGCTTTACTCATGTTAATACTGTATTTTAGTCAATGCCACTCCGACATTGCTCATCCTATATTCTTAATTCCATGATTTTACTTTTAGATTTGTGTATTGTTAGATACTACTAGGGGTGGCAGGTAGCCTAGTGGTTAGAGCGTTGGGTCAGTAACCGAAAGGTTGTTAGATCAAATCCTTAAGATGACAAGGTAAAAATCTGTCATTCTGCCCCTGAACAAGGCAGTTAACCCACGGTTCCTAGGCCGTCATTGAAAATAAGAATTTGTTCTTAGCTGACTTGCCTAGTTAAATAAAGGTTAAACAAAAATAAATACTGCACTGTTGGAGCTAGGAACACAAGCATTTTGCTACACCCGCAATAACATCTGCTTAGGTTATTGACTGTACGATTGTTTATCCTATGTGTAACTCGGTGTTGTTTTTGTCGCACGGCTTTGCTTCATCTTGGCCAGGTCACAGTTTTAAATGAGAACTTGTTCTCAACTGGCCTGCCCGGGGAAATACACATTTTATTTTTATGTGACCAATAAAATAAATGTGATAACTGCCTTGCTCAGGGGCAGAACGATTTTTACCTTGACAGTTCGGGGATTCGATCCAACAACCTTTCGGTTACTGGTCCAACACTTCTACCCGCCAGGCTACCTGCCACCCCTATACTAAATCAAGCTGTGAGCTATCAGATTGCCCCATTACCTAGGTGTCAGTAAGGTAGGACAAACAGTATAGCCCAGTGAATTCTGTAAAAAGGGATTCTGCCTTCCCAGGATGCCCCAGAGTGAACCTGTGCCATTTGATTCTCCCTTGTTTAAGCAACATTTAACAAAAACTGTTGGATATTAAAACGAGAAATAAAATACTTCAACAAGCGTCACCCAAAAAATGTAACACATTCAAAGCCAGCAGTTAAAATGAACAAGAGTTACATATCAGGTTATGCCAGCACTCAATCAGCTTTGTGCCTTTCCAAAAAGGATTTACAGGTGACGCTTTGGTGAGGACAGGGCAATAATACAGAGAGCTGGCTGACTGATACAGTATATATCTGGAATACAATTCCTTATAGATACACTCCTGGTCCTGGAGATGAACAGCCTTGATTGCCTTGCACACATACTTTACTACTTGATGACACTGTCAGCCTCCCAAATATGTTTCATGCTTCACCCAAAATGTGCGCTTCAGACGACGGTACACTCCCTCTCATGGATTTAACACCCTCCAGAAAAATGGTTACACACCAATCCAATGCTTTTAAATCCATGATAGGTAGTGTGCAAGTACACACGCTGGGAAAAGTGTGTAGAATTGGTACACAACCACTGTATGCAGTGTTTAAGATTAGGGCTGCGGGGTGTGTGCAACCTGTACCAGCCCATCAGCTCAGCAGTGTACTGTGTATAACTGCTCTGTCCATCATTAAGGCCACCGAAATTTAGGGGACTGAATAAATTAATGTGGATTTGTACTCACCCCGTTCCACTCTACGCCCATACTCACTTCCTCGAGGGTCTCAGAGCCGCTCTCGTACTTGACGCTGGACAGGCTGTCCCGGCTCCTCCGCCTCTCCCTGTCCCCCTCGCCATCCTTTAAGATCTCCACCACACGTGTCTGTTGGATGGGGTCTATGCCCTGGGGGAGGTTCCAAAGACAATCGCCCCAGAGACACACACACACACACACAAATACAAACACATGCATACACACACTTTAAGAAATCACTAACCTTGAACAATTTAATGGCTAGCTAGTGAATTCTGGTACAGATAGGCTGTGAAATTAGAGTGGAATTACAGGGGTGTTATGTGATATTCGTTCCACTGCCTCAGGCATTCTGCTGGTGCATGGAGACAATGGAGCCACTACAGAGACATGGACACTACAATGACAGTTACATGAGAGTGATGTTAGTAGGGATACATGGAGACTATTGACAGTTCCTGTTATAATTAAACCACTTACTGTGTTGATCTGCATCCAAAGCATGGTAGAGAGAGGAAAAAATAGCATGAGATTCTTTGCCCAGCCTATGAGCAGGTAGTGCATACTGTACACACTTACGCAATAGATATGCACTAATAGTTTATTGGTATATGAGGAAATATTTATTCAAATCATACAAGTATTCAAGTATCACAAAAGCATTGTAGCTTTAGGCATATACAGTGACTATAGAAAGTCTACATCCCGTCAAACTTTTCACATTTTGGGATTGAGATAGATTGAATTATAATTTTTTGTCATTGATCTACACCAAATACTCCATAATGTCAAAGTAATTTCATTTTTTTTTTAAACTAAAGTAGTAATTTCATAAGTATTCACCTCCTTTGTTTAGACAAGGCTAAATTAGTTCAGCAGTCAAATGCAGTCAAATTCCTTTTTTGCATATGTTGATGTTGGGGTGGTGCTGGAGATGACGAATATGAAGCAGGCATTTTTTTTTTTTTTTTTTTTTTATTTCCCTTTAACAAATCACAAGTTATATATATTGACTGTGTGAAATAGAGATTGACATGATTGTTGAATGACTAACCCTTGCTCTGTCCCCCATACATCAACTGTAAGGTCCCTTGAATATCAAGCACATTCAACTACAAAGACCAGGGAGCTTTTCGAAAGCCTCAGAAGGGCAGTGATTGGTAGATGGGTAACAATAAATCTGACATTGAATATATCTTCAAGCATGGTCAAGTAAATAATTATGCTGTGGATTATGTATTAAACCACCCAGACACATCAGTGATGTCACCATGAGACCATTGGTGATTTTAAAACAGCTACAGAGTTCAATGGCTGTGATGGGAGAAAAGAGAATATGGATCAACACATTGTTGTGACTCCAAAATAATGACAGTGAAAAGAACACAAAATATCCCAAAACATGCATAGGTATGAAACAAGGCACTAAATGAATACTGCATTAAACAGAGAAAAGGAATACACTTTTTCTAAATGCAAATCTTTATGTTTGGGGCAAATCCAACAACACTGAGTAACTGCCTATTTACAGTATTTTCAAGCATGGTGGTAGATGAATCATGGTATGGGTATGTTTGACATCGGCAAAGCCTGGGGAGTTTTTCAGGATAAAAATAAACTTGGAGGCAAGCACAGGCAAAATTATACAGGAAACCCTGCTCCAGTCTGCTTTACACCAGACACTGGGAGAGGAATTCACCTTTCAGCAGGACAACCTACAACAAAACCAAATCTACACTGTTTCTTACCAATAAGATAGTGAATATTCCTGATTGGCAAATTTACTCTTTTCACTAAAAATCTGCTTGAAAATCTATGGCAAGCCTTGAAAATTGCAGTCTAGCCATGATCCCAACACCTTGACAGAGCTTAAATAATTTTGAAAATAATAATTGGCAAATATTGCACAATACAGGTGTGCAAAGCTCTTATGAGACTGACCCAATAAGACTTACAGCTGTAATCGCTTCCAAAGGTGTTCCTAACATGCATTGACTCAGGGGGGTGAATACTTCTAATCTAATCAAAGTATATTCATGTTTTATTTTTTCATTCATCTTTAAGAAATATTTAAATGTTTCATCCACTTTGGAATTAGAGCGTATTTTGTGTAGATTGTTGACAAAAAAATTACAATTAACCCCATTAGTGTCCTGAGTTAACAGTATCATCCGTGGTCATTTGTGTACATTATACACTGTGTGAGTATTTATAGCTAATGTATTATCCTGACCTGCTTGCGGGACCTCATGGCACACTCCTCCAGGGTCTCAGCGGCCTCTAGCTTGCCCTGTCGGCGGTACAGAGCTCCCAGGTTTCTCAAGGTGGTGTTCACTGTCGGGCTAGAGGGTCGACAGACACAGCAGTGGTCACTCATAATGATGACAGATGTGTGTTCAGTAGGGTACACCGTAGTTTTGCAAGTTCAGAACATGATATTAATCTCTTAATAACGCTATGCATAATTGACAAAACTACATTGCCCTGTTATATTGAAACCTTTGAAATACATAATCTCAATGTATGTTTGAATAGGGGCAAGACTAATGACTTAATGTGTTGTCTCCGCTAAGTCATCCCAATTCATGGCTCTTGGCTCACCTGTTCACTTTGCAGGCCTTGTACCATCCTCCATACTCGCCGTACGGGGTGTTGTCTCTGTGCTTGCCCTGGAATCAAATCAAAGTTATTGGTCGCATACACAGATTTTCCAATGATATCGCAGGTGCAGCAAAATGCTTATGTTACTAGCTCCAACAGTGTAGTAATTAAAGAGACGTCTTTAAAGGGAGAAGGAGAGACGAATGGAAGTGGCGAGAGATGAGTGGATCTTCAGACAGTAACTATGACATTCATGCCGTTATACAGGTAGGTGTTATAGAGCTCCACCTAGTATGGCCTTAGGTACACGTGAGCTCAACGTAGGCAAATACACAAAACCCACCTTACTCATCTCCTCTCTCTCTTCGGCGTGCATCCAGATGGGTTTGTTCTCAGCTGCAGATAAAGAGAGCACAGACAGACGTATACAGTGCCTTCTGAATACTTTTCGACCGCTTGGACTTGGCCGCCGACCACTTGGACTTTTCCAAATGTTGCTACATTACAGCCTTATTCTGAAATGGATTAAGTACTTATGACTGCAGGGGCAGTATTGAGTAGCTTGGATGAAAGGTGCCCAGAGTAAACTGCCTGCTCCTCAGTCCCAGTTGCAAATATATGCATATTATTGGTATTGGATAGAAAACACTGAAGTTTCTAAAACTGTTTGAATGATGTCTGAGTATAACAGAACTCATATGGCAGGCAAAAATCTGAGATGAAATCTAAACAGGAAGTGGGAAATCTTAGGTTGGTTGATTTTCAACCCAGCCCCTATTGAATACACAGTGGGATATTGGTTGTTGCACTTCCTAAGGCGTCCACTAGATGTCAACAGTCTTTAGAAACTTGTTTGAGAATTCTACTGTGATGTGGGACCGAATGAGTCAGAGGTCTGCCAGCAGTCACGCGCTGGTCACGCACATTTCACATGAGGGAGCTGCGTTCCTTTGCTTTTCTGAAGGCAAAGGAATTCTCCGGTTGGAATATTATTGAAGTTGTTAAAAACATCCTAAAGATTGATTCCATACATCATTTGACATGTTTCTACGGACAGTAACGGAACTTTTTGACATTTTGTCTGCAACTAGGGAACGCGCTTCATGACTTTGGATTTTTTTACCAAACGTGCTAACAAAAGTAGCTCTTTGGACAAAAATGATGGACATTATCTAACAAGTCAAACATTTAACGTGGAACTGGGATTCCTGGGAGTGCATTCTGATGAAGATCAAAGGTAAGTGAATATTTATAATGCTATTTATGACAAATGTTGACTACCTAATATGGTGGATATCGTTTGGCTGCTTTGTTGTCTGAAATTCAGATTATACTCAGATTATTGCATGGTTTGCTTTTTCCATAAAGCTTTTTTGAAATCTGACACAGCGGTTGCATTAATGAGAAGTGTATCTACATTTCCATGTCCAACAATTGACATTTATAATGAGTATTTCTGTAAAATGTGGCTCTCTGTTATATCACCGGATGTTTTTGGAACTATTGAACATAAAGCGGCAATGTATATTGAGATTTTTTATATAAATATGCACCTTATCGAACAAAACATACATAGATTGTGTAACATGAAGTCCTATGAGTGTCATCTGATGAAGATCAAAAGTTAGTGATTCATTTGATCTCTATTTGTGCTTTTTGTGACTCCTCTCTTTGGCTGGAAAAATGGCTGTGTTTTTCTGTGGCTTGGCTCTGACTTAACATCATCGTTTGTGGTGCTTTTGCTGTAAAGCCTATTTGAAAATTGGACACTAGTGAGATTAAAAACAAGATTACCTTTAAAATGGTATAAAACACATGTATGTTTGAGGAATTTTAATTATGAGACTTCTGTTGTTTGAATTTGGCGCTCTGCACTTTCTCTGGCTGTTGTCATATCAATCCCGTTAACGGGATTGCAGCCCTAAGAAGTAAAAAAAAAAAAAAACTTCAGCAATCTACACACAATACCCCATAATGACAAAGCAAAAACAGTGTTACACACACAGTTCAGACCCATTGCTATGAGACTCAAAATTGAACTCCGGTGCATCCTGTTTGCATTGATCAACATTGAGATGTTCTTACAACTTGGAGTCCACCTGTGGTAAATTTAATTGATTGGACATGATTTAGAAAAGCACACCTGTCTATATAAAGGTCCCACAGTTGACAGCGCATGTCAGAGCAAAAACCAAGCCATGAGGTCGAAGGAATTGTCCATTGAGCTAAGAGACAGGATCGTGTCGAGGAACAGATCTGGGGAAGGGTACCAGAACATTTATGCAGTATTGAACGTCCCCCAAAACACAGTGGCCTCCCATCATTGTTAAATGGAAGCAGTTTGGAACTACCAAGACTCTTCCTAGAGCTGGCCGCCCAGCTAAACTGAGCAATTGGGGGAGATGGGCCTTGGTCAGGGAGGTGGCCATGAACCGATGGACACTGACAGAGCTCCAGAGTTACTTTGTGGAGATGGGAGAACTTTCCAAAAGGACAACCATCTCTGCAGCACTCCACCAATAAGGCCTGAATGGTGGAGTGGTCAGACGGAAGCCACTCCTCAGTAAAAGGCACATGATAGCCCACTTGGAGTTTGCCAAAATACACCTAAAGACTCTCAGACTACAAGAAACAAGATTATCTTGAACTCTTTGGCCTGAATGCCAAGCGTCACGTCTGGAGAAACCTGGTACCATTCGTACGGTGTAGCACCATCATGCTGTGGAAATGTTTTTCAGCGGCAGGGACTGGGAGACTAGTCAGGAGCGAGGCAAAGATGAACGGAGCAAAGTCCAGAGAACTCCTTGTGAAAACCTGCTCCAGAGCGCTCAGGACCTCAGACTGGGGCGAAGGTTTACCTTACAACAGAACAACAACCCTAAGCACACAGCCAAGACAACGCAGAAGTGGCTTTGGGACAATTCTCTGAATGTCCCAGCCAGAGCCCGGACATGAACCTGATTGAACATCTTTGAAGAGAACTGAAAATAGCTCTGCAGCGATGCTCCCCATCCAACCTGACAGAGCTTGAGAGGATCTGCAGAGAAGAACGTGAGAAACTCCCCAAATACAGGTGTGCCAAGCTTGTAGCATCATACCCAGAAGACTTCAGGCTGCCATTGCGGCCAAAAGGTGCTTCAACAAAAGGGTCAGAATATACTTAAGTAAATGTGATATTTCCCCCTCAAATTATACATTTGCAAAAATGTCTAAAAATACATTTTTGCTTTGTCATTATGGGGTAGTGTGTGTAGATTGACGAGGGGGGAAACTATTTAATCAATTTCAGAGAAGGCTATAACGTAACAGAATGTGGAGAAAGTCTCTGAAAGTTTTCAGACCTCTAATGCACTGTATATGCTCTGAGGACCAGGCAGTGCACCTCTCATTTCTATTCTTTAAAGTGTGTGAAGCAGCACTCTTCAGACGGAATAAAAGTTGTCATTTTAAAGTGTCATTGTTTCAAACCAATAGGTATTCTGATCTATTAACGATCAAGACTTGGGACTTTCACAAGAAATTGACTGTACCATTAACATTTCTCCTAGAGATGAAATGTAACCTGCTAAATACAGTTTCTCTCGTTGAAACCAGACCAATCAATTAAGTTATTTTGCAAATTGAGACAGAGGTCAAATATAGTCCATTTTAAGAATAAAAAGACAAAGATAATATATGACACATAGTAAAATTGTTATACTGCACCTACTTTGTCTAAACTTCACGAAACCAACAGAAACAAAGAGTTGCCTTGTCCCAATTCATGAACAAGCCTTGAAGCAATTTCGAGAATCCACCAAACTCTTTTAGTTTCGCTCTGTCAGCGTTAATGTTCCCTTGTGCCAAGTCGCACACTTTCTATTTTTGTACCAAAGCGACATTCCAAAGTAGGATATCGAATCGCTTGAGGCAGACCATTAAATAGCAAAGTTTAACCAAGTTTTTTTGTAAAAGGAATAAGAGCAAGGAAAGTTCATGTTAAACCAGGAAAACCCCTCTTTATTTTGTTCAGAATGGTCTCTTGAAAAATCCTATCCTGACTGGTGGGCGAGCCTTGCCTTGACGAACCAACGTCACTGTTTAGAACACTGTCCATTTTTTAACCCTGTGTCCGTCAGTGACCCTGCTAGCTGGGGAAAGACGAGCAGTAAGACAAGAGGCATATCGAGAAGATTTGCATGTTGTAAAAACATGACATCTTTCTAAGGGAGCCCTGCCCTACCACCTCCACCAGTTCTGCTCATATCTTGATTATGGAAAACTACAGGTAAATGCCAAAATATTGGAAACACTTGAATAAATGAGGAATACAAAGTATATTGAAAGCAGGTGCTTCCACACAGGTATGGTTCCGGAGTTAATTAAGCAATTAACATCCCATCATGCTTAGGGTCATGTATAAAAATGCCAGGCAGGCCATTATTTTAGCTACTATGGCTATGCCACCAAAGGATCACAAATCCCCCATCCACAGGGCACGGGTGGTCATTGAATGGTTTGATGAGCATGAACACAGTGGAAACCATATAACATGGCTGTCTCAGTCACCAGATCTCAACCCAACTGAACACTTCTAGGAGATTCTGGAGTTGTGCCTGAGACACTGTTTTCCACCACAATCAACAAAACACCAAATTATGGACTTTCTTATGGAAAAATAGTGTTGCATCCCTCCAGTAGAGTTCCAGACATTTGTATAAATCTATGCCACGGTGCATTTAAGCTGGCTCATGGTGGCTTAACACCCTATTAAGACACTATTATTATTTGACCCTGCTGGTCATCTATGAACATCTTGGCCATGTTCTGTTATAATCTCCACCCGGCACAGACAGAAGAGGACTGGCCACCCCTCGTAGCCTGGTTCCTCTCTAGGTTCTGGCCTTTCTAGGGAGTTTTTCCTAGCCACCGTGCGTCTACACCTGCATTGCTTGCTCTTTGGGGTTTTAGGCTGGGTTTCTGTACAGCACTTTGTGACATCAGCTGATGTAAGAAGGGCTTTATAAATACATTTTATTGATTGACTGTTGGTGTTTCCTTTATTTGGGCAGTTACCTGTATATTCCCCTTCTGAGGTAAGAGCTTAATTGAAAAGCATTGATGTAGGAAATGCAATTTGGCTCATATCCAACCTTAATTGACTACACCATATACATTCCTCCTACAGATAACCATTAACTTCTGGTGTAACAACCAGACTGTGGACCTCCTTTCCATAGGTTCCCTGATGATTAACAATATTTCAAATCAGAACCCATCAGATGCGTTGGATCATACAGTAGAACTCAGTTCTTCTTACCATCGACAGATCCAAACTCTTTCTCATGGGCACGGGTCAGAATCTCTTTGTACAGAATCTCAGCCTCTTTGTATTTCCCCTGCTTGAGAAAGCAGGATGCCTGGAGAGAAAAGAGGAGAGAAAAAAAGTACTTATCAATGTTGTATCAAAACGAGGGTATTGAATCACACTGTGTTCCCTGAAAGAACATAGCCAATCCATCCATCCACATATTTCCCCAGTGTAGTTCAGAGGCTCATGAACAATGATATAGCACTGCTGCGCCTGCCTCTGGGTCTCAATACAACACCTCAATGAATCATAAAGCAGACAAGATATGAATGGGCGGACGAGACTAGCTACGGGACTCTGAAAGCTGGCGGAGAATAGACAAAGCTCTAGTGACCTTGTGCAGTGCACCAGTTTGCTTTACATACTAATTGAGGCCGTTTTCCCCCTTTTTTAGAGCGCCAAGTTCAATTAACTACAAAGCAAAGGTGCCGCTGTGTGTCAATCATGCTTTGAATGTGAGGCAAACTCGAAAAGTATCCAATATAGATGGTTCATCCTGACTGAATCAAATTCTGTGTCTTTCAGAATACGAACTTTGAAACTCCACAGCTGAATGTGAAGTGATGCTTCTATTTACAATCTATCAAAACTCTGGGCAAGCATCTTAAGCATCTACAACTGTAATTACAAGCCACTCCCACAGGAACATAACTAATCTAGGGACACAGAAACCCTGACTCTAACCAAACATGCAAATTCAAACTAACCCACACATGGTTTATATGGGTGTGATTTTGTAAGTGAATGACTATGCACATGATCATTTGTTTTCTAATTGGACAAGTCCAGGTAGTCCCTCTCCCGGTTTCAGTAAATTTTATTTGGTTTGGTGCCTATTGAACACCACCCAAGTGTTGCCCAGTAGTACTCACCAGGTTGTTCTTGGTCTTGGCCACATTGGCATCGTCTGGACCCAGTCTGCACTCATAGATCTCAAGGGCACGGCAGTAGTAGTACTCCACCTCTTCATACTTGCCCTGGTTCTGACACAGCAGGGCCAGGTTGTTCAGCTGCTTAGCCACATCTGGGTGGTCCTTGCCCAGCACCTGAGAGGGACAAAAACACAAGAGGTATATGTATTTAAATATGTTGTCTGGCAACCAGGAAGGTCAATACAGTATCCATGTAATTATCTGTGGTTGCATGAACGAATCACATAATGAAAATGGCAAAATAACAGAAATTCAACCAAAACCGTTATAAAACGGTCAAATAAAAACTGCCAAAACATTAACACAAGTCAGTAGCTTTTTCTAAGCATATTATACAATTATCTTAGTGCTGCAGGCAGAGAGCTTAACTGTTTTGTTGTCTACCATTCAAGTATGTCTCAACCTTTGATTGTGTTCTAATCTGCTTAATTAAATAATATCCCCAAGTCTCTTCCAGCAGTCAACATAAGGTTTCTCCACTCAAAAGAAGCAAATCTAATAAAACCCAGATCAATATGGAGCGAGCTGTTTGGGGCTCTGAGGCACAGAACGTATCTGCTACGTTACGGCCACACTGTACTTTCTCTCTTTTCTTCCAAACCCCTCTCTCCTGCCTGGTAATTATAATCATCACGTCACAGGAATATCATTCTGCGAGAGTTTCTATCAGAACTGAGGCCTAGATAAGTGTGTTTTCAGGTGATCTGAGCAATATTATGTCAGGGTAGCAATAGATAAGAGGTCTACCTTTTCTCTTATCTCCAAAGCTCTCTTGCACAGTGGCTCGGCCTCCTTGTACTTGCCCCTCTTTCCATAGAGCACGGCCAGGTTGTTGAGTGTAGCAGCAACCTGGATGACAGGAACAAACACACACAACAAGGATTAGACTCCTTGGAGTTGTCACTAACCAGTAACCATTTGTATATAATATCAATATTTCCATCTATGTCATCAGGTGATGTATCAAGACCATAACATGGATATTGCCCAGTCTAACATGTTTTAGCTATTCGTCACTTGGGTCTGGTATAAGTGAGATTCATATAGCCAACAGTGTTTTCATTAGTTTGTCTAGAGGACCAGGGAGAGAGAGGGAGGGGGAGAGAGGGGCATGGCACCTAGTGCATGCTTCAAATTGACTTCCTCCAACCCTTATTCTTAAACAAAAACATAGTCATCCTTCCTTTCTCTTGACTACACCAGCAGCATACGAGTCTTTGTCCCAAATGGCACCCTACATAAAGCACTCCAGGGGCCCTGGTCAAAAGTATTTTACTAAATAGAGAATAGGATTCCATTTGGGATGCAGACGATTGTTATGGATCATTCTCAGGGATGTTGATGAAGTGGTCATAAACACCGAAGGACCATTTCTCTGTGTGTGAGGTTGTTTTGGAAATGCATTAGCTCTGGGTTTAGGTGAAAGGGTATTGAACAGTTGTGATTGATGACCTTCAGGTAAGAGACTAGCAACATAAATCCATATCAGGAATTGATGTGGATAAAGCAAAAAATGCATATACAGACGTAGTGTGGGACGGTAAGTAAGGCGGGCTTGTACATTATTGGCTCCCCAGTGACAAAGCCCACCAAGCCATTCTGGCTATTGTAAACTAACACCCGATGACAATTTTTTTTATTCCACATATGGGTCAGTCTGTCCACATAGTGTGGTTGTCATGAAGAGGGTCCTTGCTTACAGCAGGGTGGTCTTTGCCGAGAGTCTTCTCCCGGATGGACAGAGCGTCGTTGAGCAGATGGGCAGCCTCTTTGTATTTGTTCTGATCCCTAGAGACAGAGAGATCGAGAGAGAGATCGAGAGATTGAGAGAAAAACACAGTAAAAGTGTGAGAAAATTTTATCAGTGTTATTTCTTGATAGTTGCCAGTTGAAAATACAAATTTACACAGGACCTACACAGGACCTTCTAATCAGCAGGTTTGCACGGGCAGGAGTGTCGGCGTTCCATGGTGACATCACCATGCGGTAAATTGGTTAACAGGCCAATAAGAGTTCCAAACCACTGCCAATAACAGTTTTCCCCTCCCAAATCAGACTACTCTCAGACAGTCCTAGCTAAATTCTTGCATGAGAAAAGTGTCATGAAAAAAAGCTATTTACGCCCATTTTAAAGTAAGGTACTTCAATTGTTATCCAGAAATGATTTGATATAGAAAAAAAATGTCTGCAATGGGTCTTTAAATCATTGTCTGCTAGATGCCCTAATGAACACAACCCTGATATAGATCACGAGAATGCCAGGCCTCACCTGTAGACAAGGGCCAGTATATTGAGCATGGTGGCGACATCAGGGTGGTCGTGTCCGGAGGTCTTCTCCAGGTCCTCCAGGGCCTGTTTGCAGAGGGGCACGGCCACCTCGTAGCGCCCCTGGGAGGCATACTGGATCACCAGATTGTGGAGGGTCCTCAGGCGGGCTGGGATCTCATAGCCTCCCTGTTGGGCTGCGGCCACCGCAGCACTGTTGTGCTGGTGCTGCACTGTGGGGGTGAAGGAAGGAGGGGACACAGAGCAAAGGGCATGTCAACAGGAAGACGAAGGACACTGGTTGACCTTGTTATTTGTAACAAACAGTGCAGTGAAAGTGGAAGACTGAAATGTTGCCACAATAAACAAGGTGCAGAGGTAATTGTGTGTGTGTGAGGGAGAAATCTTTTCTACAACAGTGCATTTTTTTTTTATTGTAGTTGAGTAGCAGAACTCCAATAATACAAGCCAAGGATCTACAATTATATCTAAGACTGTGTCCCAAATGGCAGCCTATGGGCCCTTGTCAAAAGTAGTGCACTTGATAGGGTCGAGGGTAGGCTGACATCATTGTTAACCTTTATTTAACCACAGAGGTCACATTGAGATTAACATCTCATTTACATTTGGGAAGCATCCTAAAAAGTACAGAGATGTCAGTGGTTCTTACTGCCTTGGCCTTGCTCCTCTTCGTCGTTGGGGAAGAGATCATCCAGAGAGTCCTTTGGTGGCTCGCCGTCCTTCTCCTCCTGCTGAGAGACATCACCAGTCATTAGCCCAATTAACACAAGCACTCAACTACCATGAACAGCCACGTAAAATCCGAATATTATATTGTGATCGAGTGAGGGTGGGTGTGTGATGGCCGGTATATTCCTGCTTGTTGGCTACATCTGCTGGCCAGGAGAGAAGGTGGCCCGGAATGGTAAGAGCCTAATTAACCACACCTGAATATAATTAGCTTGGCGGTTGGGTGGTGGCTGTTTTTAACCTGGCTTTGGCCAGATCTGCTTGTGTCCCTGGAGCAGCAAGAGCTGAAATGCTGAGCCCTCTAATGCGGAGAGGGATATCAGACCCAACGAGACAAGAACCTACCGGACGTTACTTGGCCGTAGACCTGACCCCAGTAAGAACAAGACTGCTAGATTTCTGTTTTATATCCCGGCAAACAGCTTTGCTGTCCAGTAGCAGAGACGGACCGGAGGAATCATGTAGAAAGGCTCGGTTTTGATTCTGTTTTTGGTTTATATTCTGTTAATGAATAAAAGTCCTGGGTAGTTTCCCTGGAGAAAAGGTCCACCTTGGTCTAAGCTTGTGCTACTTCACATTATCGTCACTTGTGGGCCAGCCCGGCACCCCTGACCGCTACACTGGTGGAGAATGCAGGCATTAAATCTCTGGGTTTGGAGGGCTAAGAGACAAAAGACTGATGTAATTCCATATCATGGAGAACCTCAAGTAGCTGGCTCATGACAGCCAGGCCCAGTATGACATAACACAGGGAGTTCATTACAAATGCTAGGTTCCTGGTCCATTTACAGACCATCACCACTGGTGCTCCACAGGCAACCCCAGCCAGTGGACCCAACCTGGAAAGGCTCCTGCTGAAAATTACAGAGGCGGATGATGTGGAAGCCTACCTCTTGCCTCAGAGAACCGCAACACGGGAGGGTTGGCCTGAGAGCACCTGGGTTGGGCTGCATGGACCCTTCCTGGCTAGAGATGCACACCGGTCCTACTATGACCTATCAGATGATCAAGCTAAAGATAACAAGGTGGTTAAGGCAGCGATTCTGGCGCAGCATGGCTACACGTTGATTAGCCAGGTCTTGGAGTTCCATGAATGGACCTTTGTCCCCATCCAGTCAGTTAGGGCCCAGATGCACTACCTTATGTGGCTGGCGAAGGCCTGTTTGCAGAGTGACCCCTCAGGGCCTAGTGTGGAGGAGAGTGGTAATGGACCACTTCCTACGGGCCAAGAAGGTGGCCAGCCAGGGCAATCCACAATCCGTGTACCAACTAGTCCTCCTAGTGGAGAGCCACCAGACCACAATGGATATGCTGGAATCTGGTAAGACAGACAAGACTGAGGGTAAGCTAAGGTAACAACCAGAGACCCCTGCCTCACGCCCAGAGGTGGAGTCGCCCTGACAAGGTATGTTCGGGCTAAGCCCAGACCTAAGTTATGCATGTAGAAATTAACCCATTCCCACTCCGCAGACCCAGTTGGGGGGAGGCCCTGTCACTTAATGACTTGTTGGGAGGAATCACCAGCCCCCAGATTCCCAACCAAAGTAGATGGAAGAGATGCAGAAGCCCCGTTGGACACCGGCAGTACTATGTCGTTGATACAGCCACAGCCAGTAGGTGAGCACAATCGTACCCCAGAGAATCCCGTGGCAGTGTCCTGCATTCGTGGGGACACCAAGGAGTATAACACGGCAGTGGTGAAGCTGACAACCCCTCAATGGAACTATCAACTTCGAGTAGGGGTAGTGTCCAACCTCCCGGTACACCTTCTGGTGGGTCACGATTGTCCTCCTTTCTAAACTGTTGGGAAACAGAAGGCCCGGTTCAACTGTCTTCCGTTGGAAGACCCCAACCTCACCCAAGCGAGGAGCAAGGTCACTGAAGTAGATGGAAAGATGATCCCTGGGGAGAGCGAATTAAGATATCATTGATTCAGAGATTTCCATACCCAACTATAACATCTATAACATCTTCCGTCAAGATAGAACTGCCAAAGGGGGAGGAGTTGCAGTCTACTGCAGAGATAGCCTGCAAAGTAATGTCATACTTTCCAGGTCCATACCCAAACAGTTCGAACTACTAATTCTGAACATTACTCTCTCCAGAAATAAGTCGCTCACTGTTGCCGCCTGCTACCGACCCCCCTCAGCTCCCAGCTGTGCCCTGGACACCATTTGTGAATTGATTGCCCCCATCTAGCTTCAGAGTTTGTTCTGTTAGGTGACCTAAACTGGGATATGCTTAACACCCCGGCAGTCCTACAATCTAAGCTAGATGCCCTCAATCTCACACAAATCATCAAGGAACCCACCAGGTACAACCCTAACTCTGTAAGCAAGGGCACCCTCATAGACGTCATCCTGACCAACTGGCCCTCCAAATACACCTCCGCTGTCTTCAATCAGGATCTCAGCGACCACTGCCTCATTGCCTGTATCCGCTATGGAGCCGCAGTCAAACGACCACCCCTCATCACTGTCAAACGCTCCCTAAAACACTTCTGTGAGCAGGCCTTTCTAATCAACCTGGCCCGGGTACCCTGGAAGGACATTGACCTCATCCTGTCAGTTGAGGATGCCTGGTCATCCTTTAAGAGTAACTTCCTCACCATTTTAGATAAGCATGCTCCGTTCAAAAAAATGCAGAACTAAGAACAGATACAGCCCTTGGTTCACTCCAGACCTGACTGGCCTCGACCAGCACAAAAACATCATGTGGCGGACTGCAATAGCATCGAACAGTCCCCGCGATATGCAACTGTTCAGGGAAGTCCGGAACCAATACATGCAGTCAGTCAGGAAAGCTAAGGCCAGCTTCTTCAGGCAGAAGTTTGCATCCTGTAGCTCCAACTCCAAAAAGTTCTGGGACACTGAAGTCCATGGAGAACAAGAGCACCTCCTCCCAGCTGCCCACTGCACTGAGGCTAGGGAACACGGTCACCACCGACAAATCCATGATTATTGAAAACTTCAACAAGCATTTCTCAACGGCTGGCCATGCCTTCCGCCTGGCTACTCCAACCTCGACCAACAGCTCCGGCCCCCCCGCAGCTCCTCGCCCAAGCCTCTCCAGGTTCTCCTTTACCCAAATCCAGATAGCAGATGTTCTGAAAGAGCTGCAAAACCTGGACCCGTATAAATCAGCTGGGCTTGACAATCTGGACCCTCTATTTCTGAAACTATCCGCCGACATTGTCGCAACCCCTATTACCAGCCTGTTCAACCTCTCTTTCATATCGTCTGAGATCCCCAAGGATTGGAAAGCTGCCGCAGTCATCCCCCTCTTCAAAGGGGGAGACACCCTGGACCCAAACTGTTACAGACCTATATCCATTCTGCCTTGCCTATCTAAGGTCTTCGAAAGCCAAGTCAACAAACAGGTCACTGACCATCTCAAATCCCACCGTACCTTCTCCGCTATGCAATCTGGTTTCCGAGCCGGTCACGGGTGCACCTCAGCCACACTCAAGGTACTAAACGACATCATAACCGCCATCGATAAAAGACAGTACTGTGCAGCCGTCTTCATCGACCTTGCCAAGGCTTTCGACTCTGTCAATCACCATATTCTTATCGGCAGACTCAGTAGCCTCGGTTTTTCGGATGACTGCCTTGCCTGGTTCACCAATTACTTTGCAGACAGAGTTCAGTGTGTCAAATCGGAGGGCATGCTGTCCGGTCCTCTGGCAGTCTCTATGGGGGTGCCACAGGGTTCAATTCTCGGGCCGACTCTTTTCTCTGTATATATCAATGATGTTGCTCTTGCTGCGGGCGATTCCCTGATCCACCTCTACGCAGACGACACCATTCTATATACTTTCGGCCCGTCATTGGACACTGTGCTATCTAACCTCCAAACGAGCTTCAATGCCATACAACACTCCTTCCGTGGCCTCCAACTGCTCTTAAACGCTAGTAAAACCAAATGCATGCTTTTCAACCGATCGCTGCCTGCACCCGCATGCCCGACTAGCATCACCACACTGGATGGTTCCGACCTTGAATATGTGGACACCTATAAGTACCTAGGTGTCTGGCTAGACTGCAAACTCTCCTTCCAGACCCATATCAAACATCTCCAATCAAAAATCAAATCAAGAGTCGGCTTTCTATTCCGTAACAAAGCCTCCTTCACTCACGCTGCCAAGCTTACCCTAGTAAAACTGACTATCCTACCGATCCTCGACTTCGGCGATGTCATCTACAAAATTGCTTCCAACACTCTTTTCAGCAAACTGGATGCAGTTTATCACAGTGCCATCCGTTTTGTCACTAAAGCACCTTATACTACCCACCACTGCGACTTGTATGCCCTAGTCGGCTGGCCCTCGCTACATATTCGTCGCAAGACCCACTGGCTCCAGGTCGTCTACAAGGCCATGCTAGGTAAAGCTCCGCCTTATCTCAGTTCACTGGTCACGATGGCAACACCCATCCGTAGCACGCGCTCCAGCAGGTGTATCTCACTGATCATCCCTAAAGCCAACACCTCATTCGGCCGCCTTTCGTTCCAGTACTCTGCTGCCTGACTGGAACGAATTGCAAAAATCGCTGAAGTTGGAGACCTTTATCTCCCTCACCAACTTCAAACATCAGCTATCTGAGCAACTAACCGATCGCTGCAGCTGTACATAATCTATTGGTAAATAGCCCACCCATTTTCACCTACCTCATCCCCACAGTTTTTATTTATTTACTTTTCTGCTCTTTTGCACACCAATATCTCTACCTGTACATGATCATTTATCAATCCAGTGTTAATCTGCAATATTGTAATTATTCGCCTACCTCCTCATGCCTTTTGCACACATTGTATATAGACTCCCCTTTTTTTCTACTGTGTTATTGACTTGTTAATTGTTTACTCCATGTGTAACTCTGTGTTGTCTGTTCACACTGCTATGCTTTATCTTGGCCAGGTCGCAGTTGTAAATGAGAACTTGTTCTCAACTAGCCTACCTGGTTAAATAAAGGTGAAATAAAAATCAAATAAATAAAAATTTGTGATTAAGAGGCAGCTGTTGTATTATGCTAAATAAGTCAATTCTAAAGTTAAACTGTTATTGGTCCAAAGGCAGTATGACCCCACCATATTGAAAATTATCCAACTCTGATGTCCTTGGAGGCAATCTGGGGGTCCAGAAGACAAAGGACAGGGTCCTCTGGCGCTTCTACTGGCTGGGAGTAGTAAGAGCCATGAAGGACTATTGTCGGTTGTGTCCCGAATGGCAACTCAGTGCATCTAAAGCACACATCCTCTAATCCCTCTTCCTATTATGGATGTCCCCTTTGAGAGAATCACAACGGACCTGGTGGAGCCCCTGGTGAAGTCCACCAAAGGGCACCAATAGATCCTGGTGATTCTAGACTATGCCATTCCCATAAGAACTATGACCTCAAAAGGGATTGCCAAGGAACTGGTGTTGTTCTTCAGACGAGTTTCCTGTCCGCACAGAAGCAGCTCGAAAGGAGGTTGCAATCAACACGCAGCTTACAAAACTACAGCGGCAAGAGATGGGGGAACTAGTGGACCAGAGCAGGGACCTCTCTCCCTTCCCAGGGTGCACAACCTTGAAGCACCACCACATCATAACACTGAGACTGCACTTGTGAAGGTGGTAAATTACCTTTTAATGGCATCAGACCGAGGCTCTGCATCTGTCCTCGTGCTCCTAGACCTTAGTGCTGCTTTTGATACCATCGATCACCACATTATTTTGGAGAGATTGGAAACCCAAATTGGTCTACACGGACAAGTTCTGGCCTGGTTTAGATCTTATCTGTCGGAAAGATATCAGTTTGTCTCTGTGGATGGTTTGTGCTCTGACAAATCAAATGTAAATTTCGGTGTTCCTTAAGGTTCAGTTTCAGGACCACTATTGTTTTCACTATATATTTTACCTCTTGGGGATGTCATTCGAAAACAATGTTGACTTTCACTGCTATGCAGATGACACACAGCTGTACATTTCAATGAAACATGGTGAAGCCCCAAAATTGCCCTCGCTAGAAGCATGTGTGTACATATGCATATGTTTACACATAAGGAAGTGGATGGCTGCAAACTCTACTTTTAAACTCGGACAAAACAGAGATGCTTGTTCTAGGTCCCAAGAAACAAAGATCTTCTGTTGAATCTGACAATTAATCTTAATGGTTGTACAGTCGTCTCGAATAAAACTGAAGGACCCTGGCATTACTCTGGACCCTGATCTCTTTTGAAGAACACATCAAGACTGTTTCAAGCTTTTTTCCATCTACGTAACATTGCAAAAATCAGAGACGTCCTGTCCAAAAATGATGCAGAAAAATTAATCCATGCTTTTGTCACTTCTAGGTTAGACTACTGCAATGCACTACTTTCCGTCTACCCGGATAAAGCACTAAATAAACTTCAGTTAGTGCTAAATACGGCTGCTAGAATCCTGACTAGAACCAAAATATTTGATCATATTACTCCAGTGCTAGCCTCCCTACACTGGCTTCCTGTCAAGGCAAGGGCTGATTTCAAGGTTTTACTGCTACCCTCCAAAGCATTACATGAGCTTGCTCTTGCCTATCTCTCTGATTTGGTCTTGCCGTACATACCTACAGTGCCTTGCAAAAGTATTCGCCCCCCTTGAACTTTGCGACCTTTTGCCACATTTCAGGCTTCAAACATAAAGATATAAAACTATATTTTTTTTGTGAAGAATCAACAACAAGTGGGACACAATCATGAAGTGGAACGACATTTATTGGATATTTCACAAGACGCACGCAGGCCTCCTAATTGTCCCAAGAATTTCTAAGCAAACGGCTGGAGGCAGGGCTTTCTCCTATAGAGCTCCATTTTTATGGAATGGTCTGCCTACCCATGTGAGAGACGCAAACTCGGTCTCAACCTGTAAGTCTTTACTGAAGACTCATCTCTTCAGTGGGTCATATGATTGACTGTAGTCTGGCCCAGGAGTGTGAAGGTGAATGGAAAGGCTCTGGAGCAACGAACCGTCCTTGCTGTCACTGCCTGGCCGGTTCCTCTCTTTCCACTGGGATTCTCTGCCTCTGACCCTATTACAGGGGCTGAGTCACTGGCTTACTAGGGCTCTTTCATACCGTCCCTAGGAGGGGTGCGTCACTTGAGTGGGTTGAGTCACTGATGTGATCTCCCCCCCCCCCCCCCCCTTGGGCTGTGCCGTGGTGAAGATCTTTGTGGGCTATACTCGGCCTTGTCTCAGGATGGTAAGTTGGTGGTTGAAGATATCCCTCTAGTGGTGTGGGGGCTGTGCTTTGGCAAAGTGGGTGGGGTTATAACCTTCCTGTTTGGCCCTGACCGGGGGTGTCCTCGGATGGGGCCACAGTGTCTCCTGACCCCTCCTGTCTCAGCCTCCAGTATTTATGCTGCTGTAGTTTGTGTCGGGGGGCTAGGGTCAGTTTGTTATATCTGGAGTACTTCTCCAGTCCGATCCGGTGTCCTGTGTGAATTTAAGTATGCTCTCTCTAATTCTCTCTTTCTTTCTCTCTCGGAGGACCTGAGCCCTAGGACCATGCCTCAGGACTACCTGACATGATGACTCCTCTCGGTCCCCAGTCCACCTGGCCGTGCTGCTGCTCCAGTTTCAACTGTTCCGCCTGTGATTATTATTATTTGACCATGCTGGTCATTTATGAACATTTGAACATCTTGGCCATGTTCTGTTATAATCTCCACCCGGCACAGCCAGAAGAGGACTGGCCACCCCACATACCTAGAGAGGAACCAGGCTTTCTTCACAGATTTTGGCCTTTCTAGGGAGTTGTTCCTAGCCACCATGCTTCTACACCTGCATTGTTTGGGGTTTTAGGCTGGGTTTCTGTACAGCACTTTGAGATATCAGCTGATGTACGAAGGGCTATATAAATACATTTGATTTTGACTTCTGAAAACTAAATAAGATATCAAAATGTGACGCTTATCCTATGCCCGGTGTAGATGAGCTGACTGACCGCTTTGGCAGCGACTAGTATATCAGCACCCTGGATCTTACTAAGGGGTACTGGCAGGTTCCCGTGGCTCAAAAAAAGGGGGGAGAAGACTGCCTTTGCCACACATACAGTGCTGTCCCATTACACGGGTTTACCCTTCGGCCTGCATGGAGCTTCGCCTACTTTTCAGAGGCTAACGGCTAGGGTCCTGAGACCCCACAGTGAGTACTCGGCAGCATATTTGGACAACGTGATAGGGCTGTACACAAAGTGGAAATCTCACCTGAAGCAGCTCAACGCTGTCTTGGAGGTACTTCGCAGAGCAGGTCCAACCGCCAATGCAAAAAACATGCAGGCTGGGATTTGAGTAAGGAGAGTACCTGGCATCACCATCGGGGGGGGCAAAGTCAAACTGCTAGAGAACAAAGCTCAAGCCATCCGACAGAGGCCACAGCCACAAACCAAGTCTCAGGTAAAAACCTTAGGAATGCTGGTTAGCCTATCAAACTATGCAACTGTAGCTGGTCTTTTCACAGACCTGACCATAAAAGCCCCAGCCCAGCCTGGTCAGGTGGACTGACAAAGCGGAAGAAGCCTTCCAGAACCCAAAGGAGGCCCTGTGTTCCAGACTGGTCTTGGTGATGCCAGACTTTGGGGGAGAGAAGGTGGTCCAGACTGATGTCTCAGACAAATGGGTGGGCGCAGGCTTGTCCCGATAAATATGCAGGGAGGAGCATACCATCCTATATAAATCAGCCAGAAGCTGTATCCACAAGACCAAATACTCAGTGGAGAAAGAGTGCCTAGGGGTGCTGTGTGCATTGAAGAAGTTAATGTACCTCCTGGGACGACACTCACACAGGTCATGGACCATGCTCCTCTGGTCTGGATGTCCAGGAACAAGGAGACCAACAATAGTGCCCAGGTGGTTTCTCTCACGTCCACAGATCTGGGTCTAAATACGGGAATGCAGTCGCACTGTCCCGCTGGAACGCTGTGTGGACGACGACCACCCTACCCAGAAAGGGTGGGTGTGTGAGATGGACACTATATTCCTTCTCGTTGGCTACATCAGCTGGCCAGGAGAGGGGGTGGCCTGAAAGGGTAAGTTACACACACCTGAAAATAATTCACTTGGAAGTTGGGTGGAAACTGTTTTTAACCTGGCTTTGGCCAGATCTGCTTGTGTCCCTGGAGCAGCAAGAGCTGAAACGCTGAGCCCTCTAATGCAGAAAGGAATATCAGACCAAAACAGGACAAGAACTTACCGGACGTTAATTGGCTGTAGACCTGACCCCAGTAAGGAGAAGTCTGTTAGATAAATGTTTTATTTTGTTTGATATGCCGGTAAACAGCTTAGCTGTCCGGTAGCAGAGGGACCAGAAAAACACGTAGAAAGGCTCAAAGGAAGAGCTAGGTTTTTGGTTTGGTTTCATTGTTACCCAGCACGATGGCACATTCTGTTAATGAATAAAAGTCCTGGGTAGTTTCCCTGGAGAAAAGGTCCACCTTGGTCTGAGCTTGTGCTACTTCACACTTGTGGGCCAGCCTGGCACCCCTGCCCGCTACAATATTAAAATCACTCATGGCAATCATTCGGTCAAGTGCCACTAGAATAGAGAGAGACCGAGAATGACAAGCGTATTCATCTAATTATCTAAACAGCTGCGTCCTGAGCGCATGACAGAATGCCAGTTCTGAGGCATGTCTGTCTGAGCAGCTGTCATGCAGTTTCTTTACCAGCCATGTTGGAAAAATCTTGCATTCACTATAATGTCATCAGTACTTATTCTTCAGATATTTCTTCAGTCATAGTCATCTCAAGACAAGTGGGGGAAAAACCTGAACCATTTGATTCCTTTTCAAAATTCAGTTACGTTTTATGAACTAATGACACGACCCAGAAGAGATTTTAAATTCTATATTGTCAGCGTTCTTCAAGAACCCTAGGGGGGGAAGAAAAAAAAAAGAAAAAAACAATTCACACATCCATATGCATTTAAACATTTTCTTAGTCAGGCAACCTCTTCAAAGACCTTAAAATAAATAGCAGGGTGAGGGTTGTGGTCCCAGAGGAGATTAATCTGGAACGGGTCCTGCAGGGCCATTACAGCTGCAGTGACTGACTAATGAGAAAGTCTGGTGCATTCAATGACATTCAGTGACAATGTTGCAGATATACATTTAATGAATCAACCTGACAATGGCCAATTCTATATGACAGAAAATCATATCTGTCCTACAAAATGCAGTTCTATCTGAATGTTTTGTAACATTGCAACCTTCTAAAAGAGACTCACGAATACAGCCAGGGTCATTTTCAATATGCATTAAACAGAAGACAAAGAAGGGACTGAAAAAGGGAGCGACAACCTAGACTTGTCCAATAAGAAACATCTATTTTTTGTCGCAAAACACTTTGCATGCCCTAGTTAACATGACCCAGGGGGATTCATTCCAACCACTGGATCAATGAGGCCCTGACCAATCACTTTCCAGGAAGGCCATGCAGGTCATTTCCCCTTACCGGTAAAGACGTGATGGCTGCATTAATCTCACACCATAACCTGTGTGTGTGTATATACAGTTGAAGTCGGAAGTTTACTTACACCTAGGTTGGAGTCATTGAAACTAGTTTTTCAACCACTCCACAAATTTCTTGTTAACAAACTTTAGTTTTGGCTAGTTGGTTAGGACATCTACTTGGTGCATGACAAGTAATTTTTCCAACAATTGTTTAGACAGATTATTTCACTTAATTCACTGTATCAAAATTCCAGTGAGTAAGAAGTTTACATACACTAAGTTGAATGTGCCTTTAAACAGCTTTGAAAATTCCAGAAAATTATGTCATGGCTTTAGAAGCTTCTGTTAGGCTTATTGACATAATTTTAGTTATGGGTGTATTTCAAGGCCTACCTTCAAACTCAGTGCCTCTTTGCTTGGCATCATGGGAAAATAAAAATAAATCAGCCTAGACCTAAAAAAAAAATTTGTATACAAGTCCGGCAGCGATTTCCAAACACCTGAAGGTACCACGTTCATGAGTACAAACAATAGTACGCAAGTATAAACACCTTGGGACCACACAGCCGTCATACCACTCAGGAAGGAGACTCGTTCTGTCTCCTAGAGATGAACGTATTTTAGTGCGAAAAGTGCAAATCAATCCCAGAACAGCAGCAAAGGACCATGTGAAGATGCTGGAGGGAACGGGTACAAAAGTATCTATATCCACTGTAAAATGACTCCTATATTGACATAACTTGAGAGGCTGCTCAGCAAGGAAGAAGCCACTGCTCCTGAACCCCCGTAAAAAAGCCAGACTATGGTTTGCTACTGCACATGGGGACAACGATAGAACTTTTTGGAGAAATGTCCTCTGGTCTGAAGAAACAAAAATAGAACTGTTTGGCCATAATGACCATTGTTATGTTTGGAGGACAAAGGGGGAGTCTTGCAAGCCGAAGAACACCATCCCACCCATGAAGCACGGGGTGGCCGCATCATGTTGTGTGGGTACTTTGCTGCAGGAGGGCCTGGTGCACTTCACAAAATAGATGGCTTCATGAGGGAGGAAAATTATGAAGCAACATCTCAAGACATCAGTCAGGAAGTTAAAGCTTGGTCGCAAATGGGTCTTCCAAATGGACAATGACCCCATGCATACTTCCAAAGATGTGGCAAAATGGCTTAAGGACAACAAGGTCAAGGTATTGGAGTGGCCATCACAAAGCCCTGACCTCAATCCTATAGAAAATGTGTGGGCAGAACTGAAAAGGCGTGTGCGAGCGAGGAAGCCTACAAAACTGTCTCGGTTACACCAGCTCTGTCAGGAGGAATGTGCCAAAATTCCCCCAACTTATTGTGGGAAGCTTATGGAAGGCTACCCTAAATGTTTGACCCAAGTTAAACAATTTAAAAGGCAATGCTACCAAATGCTAATTGAGTGTATGGAAAGTTCTGACCCACTGGGAATGTGATGAAAGAAACAAAAGCTGAAATGAAAATCACTCGCTCTTCTATTATTCTGACATTTCACATTCTTAAAATAAAGTGGTGATCTTCACTGATCTAAGACAGGGAATTTTTATTGGGATTAAATGTCAGGAATTGTGAAAAACTGAGTTTAAATGTATTTGGCTAAGGTGTATGTAAACTTCTGACTTCAACTGTATGTATGCATGTATGTATATATACACACACATTCAAGGGTTTTTCCTTATTTGTACTATTTTCAACATCTTAGAATAATAGTGAAGACATCAAAACTATGAAATAACACGGATTCATGTAGTAGCCAAAAAGTGTTAAATCAAAATATATTTTAGATTCTTCAAAGTAGCCACTCTTTGCCTTGATGGCAGCCTTACACACTCTTGGCCTTCTCTCACACAGCTTCACCTGGAATGCTTTTCCAACATGCAGAGTTCTAGTAGGCTGCTTTTCCTTCACTATGAGGTCCAACTCAACCCAAACCCATCTCAATTGGGTTGGGGGTCAGGTGATTGTGGAGGCCAGGTCATCTGATGCAGAACTCCATCACTCTCCTTCTTGGCCAAATAGCCCTTACACAGCCTGGAGGTGTGTTTTGGGTCATTGTCCTAATGAAAAACAAATGATAGTGGGACTAAGCGCAAATCAGATGGGATGGCGTGTCGCTGCACAATGATGTAGTAGCCATGCTGGTTAAGTGGGCCTATAATTCTAAATAACTTGGTGATGACGGAAAGCACTCCCACACCTCCTCTTCCATGCTTCACGGTGGGAACCACAAGTGGAGATGATCAGTTCACCTACTCTGCGTCTCACAAAGACAGCGTTTTGAGCCAAAAATCTCTAAAATTTCACCGGTCTAGTGTCCATTGCTCATGTTTCTTGGCCCAAACAAGTCTTCTTCTTATTGGTGTCCTTTAGTAGTGGTTTCTTCGCAGCATTTCAACCATAAAGGCCACACAGTCTCCTATGAACAGCTGATGTTGAGATGTCTTACTTTATATGGGCTGCAATTTCTGAGGCTGGTAACTCTAATGAACTTATCCTTTGCAGCAGAGGTAACTCTGGGTCTTCCTTTCCTGTGGCAGTCCTCATGAGAGCCAGTTTCATCATAGAGCTTGATGGTTTGTGAGTGCACTTGAAGAAACCTTCAAAGTTCTTCATTTTCTGCATTAACTGACCTTCATTTCTTAAAGTAATGATGCTCATTTCTCTTTGCTTATTTGAGCTATTCTTGCCATAATATGGACTTGGTCTTTTACCAAGGAGAGCTATCTTCTGTATACCACCCCTACCTTGTCACAACACAATTGATAGGCTCAAACGCATTAATTTCAACAAATTAACTTAAGGCACACCTGTTAATTTAAATGCATTCCAGGTGACTACGTCATGAAGCTGTTGAGATAATGCCAAGAGTCTGCAAAGCTGTCATCAAGGGTGGCTACTTTGAAGAATCTCAAATATAAAACATATTTAGATTTGTTTAACACTTTTTTGGTTACTACATGATCCCATAGTTTATGTCTACTATTATTCTACAATATAAAAATAAAGAAACTCTTGAATGAGTAGGTTTGTCCAAACTTTTGACTGGTATTGTACATGCATACGTGAATCCACACATTTGTTAACTCACAGTGGGTGAGACGTCCTCGTCGTACTTCTTGAGCTGGTTCATGAACTCTAGGTGCTTCTTCTCCTCCTCCAGCTGTGCCACGCTCTGTTCGCTCTTCTGCAGCTTCTGCTGTGTGTTGGCCAGCTCGTCCCTCAGCCACTGGTTCTCCTGGCACAGCCGACGCACCTGGGCTCGCAGCTTCTGCTTTTCAGACTCCACCGCATTTAAGTGGTTGGACAGGGCCATCATCACCTGAGGAGAAGAGGGGAGGTGGTTATCAAACCACTGCACATCAGTAGCTGTCCATGGTTCTCTTCAGTCCGCTTCCATCCTAGTTCTCCCTGGTTCCTCAGATGGAGAAATAGCATTAGAGGTAAGAGAACAAGGCAATTGCAGAGAGAGCCTTGTGAAAAACAGAGACCCTAACAGACAACATACAGCTGTGTTAAGGGTGAATCATGACTGATTTCCTAAGCTTGGTCTAATATACTGTAGATTAAGTTGCTGTCTAATATAAGTACCCTCAGAAGTTAAAGCAGCAACCAACTTGAGTCATTTGCAGAGAACCTTATCCCAGATCTGTTAAACTGTCTACCTCTAGCCAATGGTAATTTTAACACCAAATAAATTTTGCAAGACAGCATTAAATAGATATGAGACCAAACTACTCAGCTCCTCCCTCAGGCTTACATACCTGTGCTTCTCCAAGGCCCAGCTCGATCATCTCCACAGACTTGCGCAGAAGGCTGGACTTCTCGTGCACCAGGTTAGCCTCATCTTTCTTCAGGCACTTGATGGTCTCCAGCAGGCTGTGCAGGATGGAGTTGTGCTCATTCTTCAGTGCCTCCAGGCCCTGGATCACCAGCTTGGTGTTGGAGATTATCTCCTCCTGGGACAGCTTCTCAAGCTTCTCTTCCCTTGGGTACACCATCGTGGACATCGTCTAGTCTACCGTAGGGGGGACCTGGGGGAGAGGAAGGGGGAAACAGGAGGACAAGGGTGGGTTGATGTCTTGGAAGAGAGGATAGATGTGTGTGTGTATGTATGTGTATATATATATATATAGTTGCAAAAAATTCCCAGGCTTTCAAGAAAACTTGGTTGGAAGACTCCCCGGAATCTGAAGTTTTGCAAGGTAGATGGGCCCACTCAATGTCAGGTGAAAAGAAATGTCAATTAAATAAAACTATGCATCCCAGTGGGACAATTATTGCAGGGCATATTAGAAGACAAGTAAACAACACATTTGATTAGTATTCCAACAGAGCAGAGTTCATTTACACAGAGCCTATTTAGCCGGGCGTACAATACATAATTATGGCCCCGATTTAGCTGTTGCAGAGAAGTTTGAGATCATAGCCAAAATCACCATGTCATTGCCACTCGGGGCACACTGACGTCACCAACGCTCGTTTAATGTGAGGGGGTCAGACACAACCTAAGGGCTACCAATCCCATCTGAGACTCCCCAGACGTCCCAATATTTTCAAAACATGTTTGATAAAAAATTAAATGACATCGGCACAAAATCTGCAATACGCTTGTAGTGTGAGATGTGCAACTGCAAGTTTTGAGAACTGTGATGAGCAATAACTTCATCTCTGGGGTGCTCATTGGTTATCGCATCAACCAGAATGTGTAGACTCTTGAACAGGAGCGATGACTACTACTAGTATGATTTCATACTTGCCTATAACCAAAGCGTCAAATCACTACATCTCTGAAGTTCAAACAATCTAAATCACTGTTTTCGCGAGACAGCGTGGTATTGAGAATCCTCACGACCAGGTGAAGAATCTTGTGTTAAGTGACCCATCTGTACAACATTGTTTAATGTGCGCACCACTACATTGGCAGGACAAAAAAAACAACAGGAAAGACAGTTGTTTAAATTGAGAGGCTCAGCGATGTTAGGATTTTGAAAGTGGGGTTGTGTACGCCCCGTATGACAGGAGTGAAGCTGGGTACTGTCAAATCTATACTGAACAAAAATATAAAAAACGCAACATTAAGTGTTCTTCCCATGTTTCATGAGCTGAAATTTGTTCCTTACGGACAAAAAGCTTCTCTCAACTTCTTTGCACAAAATTGTTTGCATCCCTGTTTAGTGAGCATTTCTCCTTTGCCAAGATAATCCATCCACCTGACAAGTGTGGCATATCAAGAATCTGACAAACAGCATGATTACACAGGTGCACCTTATGCTGGGGGTAATAGGACAATAAAATGTGCAGTTGTGTCACACGACACAATACCACAGATGTATCAAGTTGAGGGAGCATGTAATTGGCATGCTGACTGCAGGACTGTCCACTAGAGCTGTTGACAGATAATTTATGTTAATTTCTCTACCATAAGCCACATCCAGCCACCTGGACAGCTGATGAAAATGAGGGTTTGCACAACCGAAGACTTTCTGCACAAACTATCAGAAACCATCTCAGGGAAGCTCATCTGCATGCTCGTTGTCCTCACCAAGGTCTTGACCTGACTGCAGTTCGGAATGGTAACCGTCTTCAGTGGGCAAATGCTCAGCGTCGACGGCCACTGGAGAAGTGAGCTCTTCACGGATGAATCCCGGTTTCAACTGTACCTGCGCAGATGGCGTGTGTGGGGGCGAGTGGTTTACTGATGTCACTGTTGTGAACAGAGTGTCCCATGGTGGCAGTGGGGTTATGGTACGGGGCAGGCATACGCTATGTACAATGAACAAAATTGCATTTTATCAATGTCAATTTGAACGGACAAGAGATCCCGAAATAAGATCCGCCGCCACCCCCTCATGTTTCAGCATGATAATGCACGGCCCCATGTCGCAAAGATCTGTACACAATTCCTGGAAGCTGAAAATATCCCAGTTCTTCCATGGCCTGCATACTCAGACATGTCACCCATTGTGCATGTTTGGGATGCTCTGGATTGACACGTACAACAGCATGTTCCAGTTCCCGCCAATATCCAGCAACTTCTCACAGTCACTGAAGAGTGGGAGAATATTACACAGGCCACAATCGACAGCCTGATCAAACCTATGCGAATGAGATGTGTTGCGCTGCATGAGGCAAATGGTCACACCAGATACTGACTGGTTCTCTTTTAAAGCTATCTGTGACCAACCGATGCATATCTGTATTCCCAGTCATGTGAAATCCATAGATTAAGGCCAAATTCATTTACTTAAATTGACCGATTTCCTTATATGAACTGTAACTCTGTAAAACATTTGAAATTGTTGCATGTTGCATTGATATTTTTGTTTAATGTAGATGAAAAAAAAACATGAACACAAAACATCCGTCTACATCTCAGTGACTCAGTGAACCCGCCCTTCACAGTGATAGGCAGGCACGATGTCATCTCTCTGCTCCAGTCATGACACAGTAAGCGTAAAACTGAGGATGTGTGACTGACAAATTAACAGATTTTCTGGACATACAAGAAGAGATGAAAGGATTCAGAGATTTCATCAGTGAGATGGGTCATTACTTGTATGCTGTTAAAATTATGCCATGACTAACAAATGTACTAGGATTAGGCTAGGCTACTAACTGCCCAAAGTGAGTCACTACCGCAGCCTTAATGAGTACCCTATGAAAGACATTACTCACTGTTCTGTGTGGCCTTGATAGAAGAATGTTAGACCCAGTCTTATCACAGATAACTACAACAGCAAAACAATTAAGAAAATTGTATGCAAAAACAGACGAGACAAAAATTCTTTACAAACTGTAGGCCTGTAGGCTGTAACACTGGCCTTGTTTACTTATCAGCTGCTCTTATTACTATAATTTGTATAGACTTCATGTACACTACAGTATGTGGAAGGTGAACTTGTCTATAGACCTGCTTTCCATGATGAACAGCCGTGGGGGAGAATGGGATAGGCAAATTCTAGTGGCTAGGCTGGCAGGCGGGAATGCTTTGGGCCAATCCCAATAACACCAGGTTCAGAGCAGGACAGGGCTGCAGTTTGCCGGCTGTGGACTGAGGGCACACAGATTAGAGGTTGACCAATTAAATCGGCATGGCTGATTAATTAGGGCCAATATCAAGTTCATAACAATCGGTAATCTGCCTTTTTGGACGCCGATTACATTGCAATCCACGAGGAGACTGCGTTGCAAGCTGACTACCTGTTACACGAGTGCAGCATCAAAAGGACCTTGTGGATATGCAAGGAGCCGAGTTAAATTGCTAGCTAGCGTTAAACTTATAAAAAACAATCACTAATTTACTTCACATGGTTGATGATATTACTAGGTTAACTAGCTTGTCCTGCATTGCATATAATTAAAGTGGTGCCTGTTAATTTATCACCGAATCACAGTCAACTTCAACTTTGCCAAAAAGGTGATGATTTAACAAAAGCGCATTTGCGGGAAAAAAAGCACAATAATTGCACAAATGTACCTACCCATAAACATCACTGCCTTTCTTAAAATCAATACACAAGTATATTTCTTTAAACCTGCATATTTAGTTAAAATAAATGTTAGCAGGCAATATTTACTAGAGAAATTGTCACTGCTCGTGTTCAGTGCAAGCAGAGTCAGGGTATATGCAGTAGTTTTGGCCTCCGAACAAAGACCGTATTTTACATAATTATGACATAACATTGAAGGTTGTGCAAACTAACAGCAATATTTAGATATAAGGTTGCCACCCGTTCGATAAAATACGGAACGGTTCCGTATTTCACTGAAAGAATAAACGTTTTGTTTGCGAAATGATAGTTTACAGATTTGACCATATTAACTTCTTCGATATAGGGGGCGCTCTTTTAATTTTTGGATAAAAACACGTTCCCGTTTTAAACAAGATATTTTGTCACGAAAAGATGCCCGACTACGCATATAATTGACAGCTTTGGAAAGAAAACACTGACGTTTCCAAAACTGCAAAGATATCGTCTGTGAGTGCCCCAGAACTAATGCTACAGGCGAAACCAAGATGAAATTTCATACAGGAAATGCCCCAGAATTTTAATGCGCTGTGTTCCAATGTCTCCTTATATGGCTGTGAATGCGCCAGGAATGAGCCTACACTTTGTCGTTTCCCCAAGGTGTCTGCAGCATTGTGACATATTTGTAGGCATATCATTGGAAGATTGACCATAAGAGACTACATTTACCAGGTGTCCGCTTGGTGTCCTCCGTCGAAATTATTGCGCACTTTTCCATTTGGTTCAGAGGAGAAAGGCAACTGCCACGAATGATTTATCATCGAATAGATATGTGAAAAACACCTTGTGGTACGGCAACTGCTCCGCCCACAACCGTAAGGCTAAGTCGGAAGTTTACATACACCTTAACCAAATACATTTAAACTCAGTTTTTCACAATTCCTGATGTTTGAATCCCGTCTTAGGTCAGTTAGGATCACCACTTTATTTTAAGAATGTGAAATGTCAGAATAATTGTAGAGAGAATTACAGCTTTTATTTATTTCATCACATCCCAGTGGGTCAGAAGTTTACATGCTACCAAATACTAATTGAGTGTATTTAAATTGTTTCATTTGGGTCAAATGTTTTGGGAAGCATTCCACAAGCTTCCCACAATAAGTTGGGTGAATTTTGGCCCATTCCTCCTGACAGAGCTGGTACAACTGAGTCAGGTCTGTAGGCCTCCTTGCATAAAAACGCTTTTATCAGTTCTGCCCACAAATGTTCTATAGGATTGAGTTCAGGGCTTTGCGATGGCCACTCCAATACCTTGACTTTGTTGTCCTGAAGCCATTTTGCCACAACTTTGGAAGTATGCTTGGGGTCATTGTCTATTTGGAAGATTAATTCACGACCAAGCTTTAACTTCCTGACTGATGTCTTAAGATGTTGCTTCAATGTATCCACATAATTTTCCTCCCTCATGATACCATCTATTTTCTGAAGTGCACCACTCCCTCCTGCAGCAAAGCACCCCCAACACATGATGCTGCCACACCCGTGCTTCACGGTTGGGATGGTGTTCTTCGGCTTGCAAGCCTCCCCTTTTTCCCTCCTAACATAACGATGGTCATTATGGCCAAACAGTTCTATTTTTGTTTCATCAGACCAGAGGACATTTCTCCAAAAAGTTCTATCGTTGTCCCCATGTGCAGTAGCAAACCATAGTCTGGCTTTTTACGGGGGTTCAGGAGCAGTGGCTTCTTCCTTGCTGAGCAGCCTCTCAAGTTATGTCAATATAGGAGTCATTTTACAGTGGATATAGATACTTTTGTACCCGTTCCCTCCAGCATCTTCACATGGTCCTTTGCTGCTGTTCTGGGATTGATTTGCACTTTTCGCACTAAAATACGTTCATCTCTAAGAGACAGAACGCGTCTCCTTCCTGAGTGGTATGACGGCTGTGTGGTCCCAAGGTGTTTATACTTGCGTACTATTGCTTGCACAGATGAACATGGTACCTTCAGGCGTTTGGAAATTGCTCCCAAGGATGAACCAGACTTGTGAAGGTCTACAATTTTTTGTTGTTGTTGTCTTGGTTGATTTCTTTTGATTTTCCCATGATGTCAAGCAAAGAGACTGAGTTTGAAAGTAGGCCTTGAAATATATCCACAGGTACACATCCAATTGACTCAAATTATGTCATTTAGCCTATCCGAAGCTTCTAAAGCTTCTATTTTCTGGAATTTGCTGTTTAAGCCAACACTAGGTGCCATTCATAAGACTGTGCTATATTAAAGAAGATGTTGTTAGTGAGGCATTAAGGTGTTTCATGTATAAAAGTCTTTAAGAGAGAGGTCACTGTTCCTGCAACATTGTTTTGACCACATTCACACTTTATGGTTTAAACATTCTGCAGATAGTTGTTATAGAGCTAACTGATCTGTCAAAAGTGCCTGAAGTCCCCAGTACAGATAGGAGCAGAGTATGACCTTAGAAAATGTCACAGTCCATGTCAGTAGCCCTGTTCTGACATTTTACCTTTGTCGGGTGTCCAATCAAACATCTTTTGACCAATGGGTAAAATAATGTGTGTAGATGGTCACTGGTTTTCTTAGATGACTCAATCTCATGTTTCTATCATAATCTGTTTTAAAAGGGACAAAAAAAACACAAAAATAATGTATATATATATATAGAAAAACTCGGCAAAAAAAGAAATGTCCCTTTGTCAGGTCCCTGTCTGTCAAAGATAATGTGTAAAAATCCAAATAATGTCACTGTAAAGGGTTTAATGCAGTTAAATTGCAAAGAGAGGACAAGGTCTAGACATACACTACATGACCAAAAGTATGTGGTCACCTGCTTGTCAAACATCTCATTCCAAAATCATGGGCATTAATATGGAGTTGGTCCCCTTTGCTGCTATTCCAGCCTCCACTCTTCTCAGAAGAGTTTCCACTAGATGTTGGAACATTGCTGCGGGAACTTGCTTCCATTCAGCTACAAGAGCATTAGTGAAGTCGGGCACTGATGTTGGGCGAGTAGGCCTGGGTCACAGTCCGCATTCCAATTCATCCCAACGGTGTTCGATGCGGTTTAAGTCAGGGCTCTGTGCTGGACTTTATACACCTGTCAGCAACAGTTGTGACTGAAATAGCTGAATCCACTAATTTGAAGGGGTGTCCACATACTTATATGTACATAGTGTATCTCAGAAGGGCCGGGTCATGAATGAACAGGAAACATTTTTTTTAAAGTCTCAAAATGAAGCCAGTCAGGAGACCAGATGAAACATGTTTTTAGGAGTGCTAGAATTGCCTACAAAATGTACAGAAATAGTGTAGTGGCTTACATCAAGGTGTGTTTACTTTTCAAGACAAGAAACCTGCAAAACCTGCTTCTTTGCAAATACAGGCTAATCCTGTAGGCTAATGAAATACCAGGTGACTCCAGCACTAGCATAGCCAGAACCTCTGACTTCTACACACTTTGCCATTGGGCAAAGAGAAGCATTTGCAGTTTTATAGCTAATCTCATGCAATTCTACACATTTTGCCATGAAGCTGAGAGAAAATAGTGCTGTTTTAAAGCTAATTAAAGTTAAATTATAGTTGTGTGTTGACAGTGATAAAGGCAATGGATTATAAGAAGTTTTGTTTGCTAAGTGAACAAATTAAGTAGGCAGTGGCATGGTGCATACAGCCAAAGAAGCACAGTAACATATGCCTTAATGCAGTCATATTTGTGGCTTATTGCGGGTGTGGCTTTTAGCTTATTTTTGGCCACCCATCCCATGAGACTGAATGTCATTCAAGTTCATCTGAATGTCATTTCAGTGCACTGCTATGAATTCTGATGGTGTTTGCATGTTTAGGCAAAAATAAATGTGACATGTAGAGCATAAAAAAATAACTTTTTGTTGTTGCGCAATGTGATTGGGTGGGCCTGACTCCCCAGTGGGTGGGCTGGACTCCAGTAGTTTGACTTCTTATCGAAGGTTAAAACGTCAGTGGCAGAGAAGGATGTGGCTGTGTGCGAACAATAACTTTGCATAGGCTAGTAGTCTATAGGCCTTATCTTGCTTTACAAACAAAATTACTGTATAATTCCCCTTGCCTAGGCTATATGACAAATGTCTACCTGAACAGAAAATGACAGTCAAACTAAGCCAGGAGGAGCCAAACGCTTAGGGTAGATTTTGAAAATCAAACACAAACTTGAATCCAGTGAACGGAGCAGAAGGGGGATTTAGAGAAACACTGGATAGAGTGAGAGAATATTACAAGCCTCTCACCAAGGTTGCACTAAAAGGAAAAAAAAAGGGATTACAAACATGAAACAGCAGTGCCACAGAAGCTCAGGCTATGTTTCTGGTTGATGTGGTGCTCAAAGCTTCCCACTAATATTTCTATGCTATTTGAGCTCAAACGAGGAAACACATTCACAAATCAGGCTGTTGGGGCTAATAAAGTCTCACTGTAGACTTCCACTGCTATGGATGAAAGGATACAAGTCTCAGAGGCTCACAGCAGTGACAAACTAACCAGGGTCTCAGACAACAACAAAAAAGGTGTGAGCTATTGTTTCAAGCAGTAAGGCATCACTGTGCAACAGTGTAAGAACAAACCCCCTTGTGGTATGATTACTCGAGCAAGGACTTCTAGCTACTTCAGTAAATGGCTATTAGATCATCAAGAGCTGTGAAAGCTCAAACAGAATTCTTACTGGTATGTAAGGACTTGTCTAGAATCCAACCATTTAAAATGCAAAATAACCAACAAAAAAAAAGGAGTTTGGGAGGCAAGTTGAAGTTTGTCATGAGTATTTCCCAGGAGGCAGAACTGAGCGATTTCTGTTAGATCGGCCAGTTGCAAAGTAAAAATTGCCTATACTATAACAATTTATGAAAACATGATAATTTAAGGTTAGGGTTAGGCATAGCACATTACATCAAGCACGTTTAAAATCAGATGTTATGACTTTGTGGCTGTACCAGCTTGTGACCACTGCAGTGCTGCCTCCAGTACTGGAGTCATCCCAATAAATGCCAACCTGCGTTAGGGAAGGGGGTAAGTTACTTTGTAAGGTAAGCATTAGACAATCACATACCAGAATACATTTCTAGGCGAGGCTATATTCTTTCCAAACAAGTATTTTTGGGGGGTTTTATTTATTTTTGTTTACAATGTGACCTAGTCATTACCATTGATTACCAGGTACTAAGATGGTGTGATAGATTTTTACCTTTTTCCATACCAGCACCAGAGGGTCTCCAGTGATTATGGTAAAGTAGGCTCTAGTGCAGGGCTCTCCACCCTCTTCCTGGAGAGCTGCCCTCCTATAGGTTTGTTTCAGCCCCTGTTGTAACTAACCTGAGTCAGCTTATTAAAGAGGCTGCGAATTTTCGCAGCTTTTTGTTAAAAATAGCGCAAAATTTCAACGTCCTGCTAGTCATGCCAGGAATATAGTATATGCATATGATTAGTATGTGTGGATAGAAAACACTCTGAAGTTTATACAACTGGTTAAATCATGTCTGTGACTATAACAGAACGTGTGTAGGAGGCAAAATCCCAAGGAAAACTGTTCACAAAAAACAAAAAAAATATCAATCCGCCAGTCTCTGTATTGTCTATGGCAAGGGAAAGTAGATAGCGTCCGGTTTACAGTTCCTACACCTTTTGCACGATGTCGCCAGTGTTGGGAATTGTGTTGAAGTTAATCCTTGGTCAAATGAGAAATAGGCACTTCCTGTCGTCGAGTACACCCGAGGAAGTTATGAAAGGGAGAATATGGACCATGATTTCAAGACTTGCTGCTATTGAATAGAGATCGCCCCGTGATCAATTTGATCGATTATTAACGTTTGCTAATACCTACAGTTGGATTACAAAAGTAGTATGAAGTGTTTTGTCAAAGTTTATAGGCAACTTTTTTAATAAAAAAAATGACGTTGCGTTTTGAAACTGAGTTTTTTCCTGGATCTGACGGTTTTCATAAATGGACATTGTGGGTATACATGGACCGATTTAATCGAAAAAAAGACCCAATTGTGATGTTTATGGGACATATAGGAGTGCCAACAAAGAAGCCCGTCAAAGGTAATGAATGTTTTATATTTTATATCTGCGTTTTGTGTAGCGCCGGCTACGCTAATTATTTTGTTTTACGTCCCCTTCATGTATTTCGGGGGGTTGCATGCTATCAGATAATAGCTTCTCATGCTTTCGCCGAAAAGCATTTTAAAAATCTGACATGTTGGCTAGATTCACAACGAGTGTAGCTTTAATTGAGTACCCTGCATGTGTGTTTTAATGAAAGTTTGAGTTGTATCGAGTACTATTAGTTGGCGTTCTGGAATTTCCGCTGATTTTGATCCCTGTACAGGGACCGCAGCCATAGGAGGTTATCAAAAAGCTAATTGTTAGAATCAAGTTGCACTAGATTAGGGTGGAGAGAACACCTACAGGAGGATAACTCTCCAGAAAAAGGGTTGGAGCGCCCTGTTCTAAGCAGTTTTTTTTTTTTTGGGGGGGGGGGTCTCCGTCACCCAGGGTGGCACAAAAGACTTGTGAAGAGCAGAATCAACAACCTCTGCATAATCAAAACAGTTGCTTTGTGAGGTGTTACCTGTGGAAGATGTTAGTCCATGTGCACAGTTAGCCATTATATATAAAATGACACCCTCAAGTCAGAGCAGGTCTATAATCCCCTATCAGGGTGCCAAGGAATTCCATTGTAGGTTTATCAGAGGCAATGAAGTTTGCACAGTACAGTAGCTACTACAATAGTCTGTGGGCATACTTAGACATGCTGACACCTATTAGCAAAAACACTGGCTATCACGCGCCACTCCTAATGAAAAAGCGATGCTCGTTAGTTATAACACACTGCAGAACCCTGCATGACAGCCTACTCCTGCCCATATCTAGGCTAAAGACTTGCTAGTTCTGTTAATAAGCAGATGGGATAAGAAAAGTGGGAGATGGTGGCCCATGTGCTAATGATGATGATATCCAAGCAGTTCAAGCAAAGTAGCTACATTGTAGAAGAAAGGTAAGATTAATCAAGTCCTACGTAATTATCCTGATGCTTACATCTAACCTAGGAACAAACTTTACCGATTTTTAACCTAGGTCTAATCTAAATCACACAGAAGAAAATCAGTGAGTATAATTTCCATCAGAACATTCTTCAGGCAAAATACTTGGCTAAATGACATGTGGGCAGTATTTTTCTAGAAATGACACTAACCAGACATATGGTTATCAAAACATCTCCCCAGTGTTTTCAGTTAACTTGACATGGACGTCATAGAAAGGCCCACATCTAAACATTCCAGCAGAAAAATAACCAGACACAGAGAAAACCATTTAAAACGCTGAGAAAATGTGTTTCATAAGAAACCTCATCCCAAAATGTCCTGGTCCAAGAGTGATTCCTAAACACCGGCACTAAACACAATCTATTAAGTCCCTGTACCGTTAATATGTACTGACGTTGAAATAAAGCTAACTCAGTGGATCAGAAAACCAACCTCCGTTTCGGCAACAGATGATCAGATCCTCATCGCTCGACACAAGGACAGGCTGTTGAAATAATGACTCCGTCACCAGCAATAGACCCCGAGCACAGTCACCGTAGCAACAGCATCACAGAAAGACAAGGTTAATCCAAACAGAAAGAGACTGAGTGAGGCTCCTTTAGATGAGGGAAGAGAATCACTGAATGGATGGAAACAGCTAGGCAGGGCAGGGATAGAAAGGAAGGAGTGTGTGTCTGTGGTGGAGAGGATGGGAGAGCTCTGTGCCTGCAGGACTGTGACCTTCCCACTGACTGAGAACAGCCAGCCTCAGCATGGGGTGACGGAGCAGGCTTCAGAGTGTGGAGCCCCACCCTCACAGAGGAGCAGGTCAGGTGGGGGTAGGGGGAGGGAAGAGGGAGCTGTCCTGATCAAGAGAGCAGACACTGCCTCTGCTCTGCAGCCTGCATGCACAGGTTTGGGCACGTTTGCCAGTTCACATACCATTATCCAGGTGTCATGCAGACATAACACAGGCTATTTAACAAAAACAGACATTCAGGCCACAAAGAATACACAAACACACTGCCTAGGCTACAGTAGGCGAAGTAGAATTTTTTTCTTCAATCACAGTATTTTCAATATAAAGCTATTGGCAGTGCTATTTTGGTTATTATAGTTTGACATTCTGCATCAATAATATGGGCAACATTTTGTTATTGATAATGAAAGAAGTGGGAATGTTGTTCCCTTGTCATATAATTGCTACATTTAATATAAATATAGCATTAAAAGTAATTCCCCAGATATTGTTTTTTTTGGCTATTGGCTGCACAGATCAAGGTCACTGGCTTATATGGAGTTTCGCTGCAGAATTCTGTGGTAGCCATGCTGGTTTTTTTTTCCTTGAATTCTAAATAAATCACTGACAGTGTCACTAGCAAAGCACCCCCACCTCCATGGTGGGAACCACACATGCAGAGATCATCCGTTCACCTACTCTGCGTCTCACAAAGGCACGGTGGTTGGAAGCAAAAAAAACTCACATTTGGACTCATCAGACCAAAGGACAGTCCATTGCTCATGTTTCTTGGTCCAAGCAAGTCTATTCATCTTATTGATGTCCTTTAGTAGTGGTTTCTTCGCAGAAATTAGACCACGAAGGCCTGATTCATGCAGTCTGCTTTGCTTTATCTTGGCCAGGTCGCAGTTGCAAATGAGAACTTGTTCTCAACTAGCCTATCTGGTTAAATAAAGGTGAAACCCCCCAAAAAAACTGTTGATGTTGAGATGTGTATGTTGAACTCTTAAGCATTTATTTGGGCTGCAATCTGAGGTGCAGTTAATTGTCAATTTCTGAGGCTGGTAAACCTAATGACCCTGTCCTCCGCAGCAGAGGTAACTCTGGGTCTTCCTTTCCTGTGGCGGTCCTCTCATCATAGCGCTTGTTGGTTTTTGTGACTGCACTTGAAAAAACTTGAAATTTTCCAGAATGACTGACCTTCATGTCTTAAAGTAATGAACTGTCGTTTCTATTCACTTATTTGAGCTGTTCATGCTATAATCCGGACTTGGTCTTTTACCAAATAGGACTACCTTATCACAACTGATTGGCTCAAACACATTAAGAAGGAAAGAAATTCCACAAATTAACAAGGCACACCTGTTAATTGAAATGCATTCCTCACCTCATGAAGCTGGTTGAGAAAATGTGCTGTTTGAATGAATGTTTACACGCCTGCTTCTGCCTACCACCGCTCAGTCAGATACTTAGATACTTGTATGCTCCGTCAGATTATACGCAACGCATGACACACTAGATAATATCTAGGAATATCATCAACCATGTGTAGTTAACTAGTGATTATGATTGATTGATAACTTTTAAAAAACTAAGTTTAATGTTAGCTAGCAACTTACCTTGGCATACTGCATTCGCGTAACAGGCAGTCTCCTTGGAGTGCAACAAGAGGCAGGTCGTTATATTGCGTTGTAGTGAAAATCTGGTCGTTCTGCTCCTGAACGAGGCAGATAACCCACCGTTCCTAGGCAGTCATTGAAAATAAGAATGTGTTCTTAACTGACTTGCCTAGTTAAATAAAGATTAAATAAAGGCGTAAAAAAATAATTCGGCAAAATCGGTGTCCAAAAATACCAATTTCCAATTGCTATGAAAACTTGAAATCGGCCCTAATTAAATCGGCCATTCCGATTAATCGGTCGACCTCTAATTTGAAGAATATCGAATATATTTGTGATTTGTTTACCACTTTTTTGGGTTGTCTTTACTATTATTCTACTGTAGAAAAATAGTAAAAATAAGGAAACTCTGGAATGAGTAGGCGTGACCAAACTTTTGACTGGTACCGTATATTACGGACCAACATTGCTTATTCTAATACTTTATGAATTTGTTATATTTATTTATTTTACGATATTGGATTATGTGTGTATTGCTAGGTATTACTGCACTGTTGGAGCTAGAAACATAAGCAAAAATAACAACTAATAAACTTTTAGTTGATAGTGAGTGTTTGGGTGCAGGTTGACGTCTGTCTTGAATCCTGCCCTGGAGGCAGAAATGAGCGGTTTCCACCAGATGGGCCGGCGACAAAGTAAAAAATGGGCTATATCATAAAAATGTATGAAAAGCATATTTTTAGTTTTCAGTCTTAATTTAAGGTGAGGCATTAGGGTTAGCAGTGTGGTTAAGGTTAGGTTTCAAATCTTATTTTATGATTTTGTGGCTGGTTGACTCCGGCTAGTGGCCACTCGCAAAGCTGCCTCCAGGGCAAGATTATTGACAATACATGTCACCCTGCTGTTTGGGTGTGGTACGCTTTAGCATGACATCTCAGCTTTGAACTAACTCACCACCCATGGTATAGCCAAAACATCAATAGGCTATGAGATTAATCTTAATTACCATTTGTTACAACAATAAAAAGAGAGAACACTGCAAAAACAAGCCAGTTTGAATGAAACCAAGACCTCTGTACCATCTCTCCAGAGAAGCATTTCCTGTCCGCTTGCTCAGGCTGCTGAACACCAGTAGATAATTCAATCGTCCTGTTTACTGCACACACACACACACACATATCTCTTCCTCCCCAGTGGTACCAGACACAAAGAAACGTCAGCCAACTGGGAGGGTGTGGCAGGACATGGGACAGCTGAGAGGGAAGTGACCATGACACAGCTCCAATTCAATAATCTGCCCTATAAGCTGGTAGACACTGTGCTCTCTCTGTAGTACAGACAGTGGCCTCACAGATAAAATATCAAAAGAGTTAAGTGTATTGCTAAAGCGAGCCAGATGTGCAGCAAATCAAATGGCACAGCATATTCGTTAGCTTCTCTGTACACATATTGTTTGTTTACAATATAGTGGATGGTTGACTTCATATGCACAGATATGAAGACAGAGAAAACAATATTTGCCTATAACCTTTAAATTCATATGCCTTGTGACCCGTGATATATAGGTCTAAAGGCTGAAACAAGACAGTGGCCGAATAAATTCAACCACACCTTTGTTTTATCACAAAACTGGATAACAACCTCTGTCCAGTGAAGTCCACAAAACATATTGCATGTACAGTAACAGACAGTTACATGACCTACAGCATGGACAAGCAAGTTTAATATTCCTAACATTTTCGGACCACTAAACTATTGATTTAGAAGAGAGTTACCGTAAGCAGTAAACAGGAGCTGCCTCCACTATTCCAGCACAATTTCAACATCAAATCACCTATGCTTAGTCTAATACAGTGTCTTCACTGACATGTTCAACCTCTCCCGAACCGAGTCTAATACCTGCATGTTTCAAGCAGACCACCATAGTCCCTGTGCCCAAGAAAGAGAATGTAACCTGCCTAAATGACTAGCGCCCCAGTAGCACTCACGTCAGTAGCCTTGAAGTGCTTTGCAAGGCTGGTTATGGCTCACAAACCCATCATCCCGGGAAACCCAATCCAATTTGCATACCACAGATGACACAATCTCAATCGCCCTCCACACTGCTCTTTCCCACCTGGACAAAAGGAACACCTATGTGAGAATGCTGTTCATTGACTACAGCTCAGCGTTCAACACCATAGCGCCCACTAAGCTCATCACTAAGCTCATCACTAAGCTAAGGACCCTAGGACTAAACACCTCACTCTGCAACTGGATCCTGAACTTCCTGACAGGCGGTAAGTGTAGGCCACAACACATCTACCACACTGCTCCTCAACACTGGGGCATGTGCTTAGTCCACTCCTGTACTCCCTGTTCACCCACAACTGTGTGGGCAAGCACTCCAACACCATCATGAAGTTTGTTGACGACAACAGTGGTCGGCCTGATCACCGACAACTGCTTAACCAATTAATCCAAAAAGGTTACACTGCTGCTACTCGCTGTTTATTATCTTTGCATAGTCACTTTACCCCTACCTACATGTACAATTAACCGACTAACCTCAACCCCCGAACATTGGCTCGGTACCGGTACCCCTGTATATAGCCCCAGTATTGTTATTTGGTGCAACTTTTGTTCGTTTATTTGGTAAATATTTTCTTAAACTGCCGTTGTTGGTTAAAGACTTGTAAGTAAGCATTTCATGGTAAGGTTGATGTATTCGGCGCATGTGACAAATACCATTTTATTTGAGTAGCTAGCAAGCAACAAGATATGCTAAATAACCTCAAAAAAACACTTACAGGCAAATCAATCAGATTTGACCATTCAGACAAGTCACATGGCCAGGAATCAGATATGTATCTGAGGATAGATTTCCTATTAAGATGGCTTGAAATATACAATTCCATGTGCTTTTTTGGATGTTAAGACTGCAGGAAAAATAAGATTCCAATATGCAAATAAATAGGATTGGAGTCACTTCAAACTACCAACACGAACATGGCTTTAGCCTGAATCACAACCATTCCTGGAAGTATTGTGATGCTGCATCTCTTGGTTTAGAAACTGATGACAAAATGAGAAAAAAATATGTATAAATGGCACTAGTCACAACCACTCTAGCTGCGTTCAGGGAACAGGGAACGGTTATCCAACAGGGAACTTGGAAAAATACAAGGTCAAATAAAGACGTCCTTTATCTTGATGTCGGAGCTCTAGAAATAGGTCCGAGTTCGAGTTGGATAACCGTTCAAATCACAAGTCAGAGATATTCAAGTTCCCAGTTTTTTGAACGGGGCATTGATTGAGTACAACGACGGCTGGTAGTGACTTTTAGTATCAGGTTAGGAGAGCATTTTCGCTAACCCTTTTCCTAACCTTAACCTAATTCACCTAGTTAGCTAGGTTCATTATCTTAACCTGCTGCGTAAGTTCTCCTTACCTGCTACGAAAAATTAACTGTAGCTGTAGTAGTTATACCACAGCTAGAACAATGACTAAATATTTGGTTATACCACTTAGCAGCCTATTTTATCCATGAAGATTATAGGTAGCTACTAGAACATACCGAATGCGTTAAAATTGATTGCTACAAAAACAATGCGAAATGCTTCACGCCAGTTCAGAGAAAGCTAACGTTATCTAATGAATGTTTGCTAGCATTATCAAGCTAGACAATGGTTTCACCACAACCTATGAGAATACACTGTAAATCACCAGCAAACCACAATAATTGAGTGACATGACTTATTGTAATAATATACGTTTATGGCAGTCACACATTGACTTGAAGAAAAATCAAATTAATATCGAACTTGGACTCACCGAGAGCTGAGACTAACAGCTGGACCAGTCCCTTTAAATCCAAAATGTCCTCTGGAAAACGTATGCTCCCAGCAGGCTTTGCGTAGGGGTAAAATTACGTCATATTTTGTTTTCACCAGTTTGCTGGTCGGAGTATGGGTTATTGTTCTTTATCTGTATGTTGGCGTTCGCGCACTTTACCCACAGAATACTCATTGTTCGAATACTGATTGTAACCGCACAGACCGTACTATTCGTGACGTAAATTGAGCATGTAGTATGCTTAATGGTAATAGTATGACTGGAGTTAGTATGCCAAAAGTTCCCGGATGTCGTACTACATTCGCCAAAATACGAAGTATACAAGCAGTGGACACTGTTTCCGTGCTTTTAGTGCCCATAATGGAAATGTTCCGAAAATGGGCGTGGCTTCACAAAGTTATCAGATTTGAAGAATATGGCAAAAGTCCCACAAGAGGGCATACAAATTCATTGCTTTAAATAATTATGACAAATATTAAGAAAATGTTGAGCAATGTAATAAAGTAATGACTTTTCAAATAAGTTATGCTACACATTAAGTGTACAAATCGCAGAGCATATCATAACAGAAGTAGGTACTGTTAGCTAGCTACCTACTGTTAGTTGGCTACAAATACATCGAACTTGCCAGTATATTAACTATATGCTATCTAATAGACTGCTGCGCCACTAAGGAACTGCAACTCAGTGCAAGAGGCATCATGACAGTCCTGGTTCGAATCCAGACTGTATCACATCCGGCCGTGATTGGTAGTCCCATTAGGTGTAGGCCATCATTGTAAATAAGAATTTGTTCTTAACTGACTTGCCCGGTTAAATAAAATATCCAACGTTTATTGATTTGATTATTCACGTCATTCTTAGCTAAGTGCTAAAGTTGTTGTGCGTTCTCAACGGACATAAATTCGCTCTTAGCTATCTACTCCGATTTCAGAGCACTCTCTTATTAGTGTGCCAGAGCGCAGAATAACTGATGAATTTACTAACGCTCAACACCTGCTGAGCATTCAACACCATAGTGCCCTCAAAGCCCATCAATAAGCTAAGGACCCTGGGACTAAACTCCCTCTGCAACTGGATCCTGGACTTCCTGACGGGCCGCCCCCAGATGGTAAGGGTAGGGAACAACACACCCACCACGCTGATCCTCAACACAGGGGCCCCTCAGGGGTGCGTGCTCAGTCCCCTCCTGTACTCCCTGTTCACTCATAACTGTACGGCAGACACGACTCCAACACCATCATTAAGTTTGCAGATGACACAATAGTGGTAGGCCTGATCACTGATTACAATGACGAGACAGCCTTTAGGAAGGAGGTCAGAGACCTGGCCGTGTGGTGCAAAGACAAAAACCTCTCCCTCAACGTGATCAAGACAAAGGAGATGATTATGGACTACAGGAAAAGGAGGACTGAGCATGCCCCCATTATCATCGACGGGGCTGTAGTGGAGTAGGTTGAGAGTGCTGTTGTGTCCACATCACCAACAAACTAACATGGTCCAAGCAAACCAAGACAGTCGTGAAGAGGGCACGACAAAACCTCTTCCCCCCCCAGGAGACTGAAAATATTTGGCATGGGTCCTCAGACTTTCAAAAGGTTCTACAGCTGCACCATCGAGAGCATCACTGCCTGGTATGGCAACTGCTCGTCCTCCGACCGCAAGGCAATACAGAGGGTAGTACGTACGGTCCAGTACATCACTGGGGCCAAACTACCTGCCATCCAGGACCTCTATATCTTTCAGAGGGAGGCCCTAAAATTGTCAAAGACTCAAGCCACCCTAGTCATAGACTGTTCTCTCTGCTACCGCAAGGCAAGCGGTAACCAGAGTGCCAAGTCTAGGTCCAAGAGGCTGCTAAAACAGCTTCTACCCCCAAGCCATAAGACTCCTGAACGTCTAATGAAATGGCAACCCAGACTATTTGCATTGCCCTCCCTCCTTTACACCGCTGCTACTCTCTATTATTATCTATAAATAGTCACTTTAATAACTCGACCTACATGTACATATTACCTCAATTACCTTGACTAACCGGTGCCCCCTGCACATTGACTCTGTATCGGTACCCCTGTATATAGTCTCGCTATTGTTATTTTACTGCTGCTCTTTAATTACTTGTTACTTTTATTTCTGATTCATATTTTTTAAACTGCATTGTTGGTTAGGGTCTTGTAAGTAAGAATTTTACTGTAAGGTCGACACCTGTTGTATTCGGCGCATGTGAATAATACAATTTGTTTTGATTTGATTTGGCTGGTGAAAAGCGTAATTAAATTGTTGCCAGCAGCACAGTTAGTCACCAATGCTCTGGATAACATGAAAACAGCCTAACCAGCTCTGCTAGTGTGAGTAAAATGGTCAGAGTGAGGTGTTCTCTCTTTTGTGTCTGGAAGTATCGAGCTAGAAACCCTGCTCCTCTGCCAGAATGTCCAGTGTGCGCTCTGAATGCTTCGAGAGGGAAACGCTCTGAATTTACTAACATACAATCTGACAATGCTATGAATTTACAAATGACCAGAGCGCACACTGGCACTCCAGATAAAATGTATGAACACATCTGAAATCGCAATCTGGGGAGAGGTTGCATAGCAACAGCATCAACTTCCGGTAGACAGGTGCTGGTATGCTCTACTGAAAGGATACCGTTTATTTACAGTATACTGAAATGAAGTAATAGTATGTAGTATATACTCATTAAGTATGTTAGTATGGGTATTCGAACACAGCCATAGTTCTAAAAGTCGTTTTACTTTAGTGTACATCCCGCAACCTAGTTTGCAGGATGGAAACATGATTCCCCCCACAAATCAAACAACTTTTCTGTTAAAAAGAAATCAGATCTGATCCCTACACAGGCTCAAGGGAGCCTGGGAGGGCACTCCGTCTTCCAGCACCAGTACACACAAGTCTTCAGATGTATAATCCTTAAGTCTCCCAAACTTTTCTGCCACAGCCACAATAATGTCCAGTTTATTTGAGTTCTTTGAGAGTGGAATCGTATCTTCACTAGCTTCACTTGTTTTCTCAACTCTTTAATTTCAACTGCATAGGAGATTCGATTGACCGCTCTAACTTTTGCCACGTCAATATCCTTCACCCTTAGAAGGCACTCCAGAAACTCGGGATCATGATCCCCACCACAATTGCAACACTGTCGTCCTTCTACACATTGTTCTTCAGTATCCTCTGTCTGTCTGCACCCATTTGAAACATGGCCAAATCCTTACTTCTTTTTACACTGCAGTGGTTTGGCGACGAAAGCTCTTACAGCGTATCTTACATAACCAAGCTTCACATGCGTAGGTAGGTGCTATTTATTTAAAAAACAACAGGACCAACAGATTTTATTTTTCTCCATTCACCCAACGAGTAAGACGCTGGGTACCAACCACACCAGGAATTATTTTCAGGTATTCAACCTGAACATCCATCGTCACCCCTGAGATGACTCCTTTGATGAGTGCTCTGCTCTGAAGTTCAAAGCACAATACTTTTGTTGTCAGGATTCTTTTGAGGCTCACTGCAGTCTTCCTCTTGTTCTTCAGAAATACAATTCATCCAAATAAGACCCTCTGAAAGACTCAACCTTTCCCAGCACACACTTCACCATTTTCAACACCTCAAACGGGTCTCCCACATATGCATCCTTACTCAACAAACACATCCCAACAAGGAACGATTCATTATCATTCATACACGTATCCTCCACTTCAATTTTAGACAATTTCCTTTTTGTTCAAGTTTTTGACATTGCAGTTGTCCAGTCAACTTTGCTCGACGGGCTGCTTGATTCGAACTCAGCATCCACTTTAGCCATCTCTCAGGGGGAATTGGTTTGGCCTCACAGTACATTAAGTAATATCAAAGATTTTTTTTAACTAACCCAAGATAGACCACATCCTGTAGATTCCAATGGGAGGCTAGTGCCGAGTGGGCAG